>NW_026971397.1:93573-127832 GCF_963678635.1 Symsagittifera roscoffensis | reverse complement strand
CGAACCGCATGATCCTCAAAACTGATCATGGAAAAAGAAATCACTACTAATTACCTAGTCAGCTGAAAAGAACTAAAAAAAAGAAAAACGCATTGAAAACGGAGTACTGAAAATTTTTGTTGATTTCAGGAAAAACTTTGAAGGACTGATTTTGACACCTAATTTGAGTAAAACAAAATGATTGTCATCAAAGTTCCCATCAGTAAAACGATCGATGGCTGAAAAAATCTTAAATATTTTTTTTAATTAATAAGAGAGTAACGTTTGTAAAATAAATTTTAAAAAATAGATTTGCTTACAAGGACCAAAGTGAAAAACTGTTACAAATCGTTGTTTGAAATAGGAAAATTTGTATCAAATCGGAACTTAAAAAAGTCACAGAACTCTAAAGTCAAAAGACAAAAAGCACTAATAAACAATAACTTGAGTCCTCGATTGCTTCATTTAAATTTATCTGTTGTGACAAATTAATTTGAAATAGGTTGCGTTTATTTTAATTTTTTTAATCCTCGCTGTTTACAAAACCTCTTCATTGAAAATCGTTTTGCGTTTTTCTGAAAAATTCACTTCACATACTTTGATGATTTGTGGAAAGAAAGGATTACGAAACTCTTCGGTAAATATTACGATAAAAATTTTCTAATGTCAGACCACCTTGGGTGACGTTTCTCAAGTTCAGGCGACTCGGCCAGTACACAAGCACCCTACAATAAAGTTGTTCGTGCTTTCGAAATCAGCCCAAAATAGCAAGAAAGCCAAAACTTCTGTTTTACAGTGAGTTATAGTTTTTGGTCCAAGGTTTAGATGATTCGTAGAGCAGTTTCAGATCAAGTACACTGTTTGTTTGTCACGCTATTTTTTTGGGTAGTTTCCTGCAATCCTTTATTCTAATAACGATCTCATTCTTCCTCTCAGTGAATGAAAATTTTATTTTTAACCTCTGAAAAAAAGTTTTTTAATTTACCTGCCTGATTACGTAGCACTTTTCTCACTTCTCTATGTTTAAAAGTTAATCCCAAGTTGCCAAAATTGGAACTAAAACTGGAACTGGAACTGGAACTGGAACTGGAACTTGTATCAGCGAATTAGAGCAATATAAAACAGGACGGCAGCAGTTGGTTAGATCGGCAGGAGTTACCTAACAAATAACATCCGAAATGCCAGAATTTAAAAAAATCACAAATGGAATACGTAAGTGCAAGCTAAGATTGGCAACAGTTGTTGCATCAAATACATCCAAGAGAAAAATATACAAAAAATTGACAAATGAAAACAGCGAAAAACAGAGCAAAAACGGAGCAAAAACAGAGCAGCGAATCGGCCATCTTTACTCAAACTATAGATCAAGAAAGTGGGGTGCGGTAATTTTGTACTACAAACTAGGGGTCTAGGACAACAAGCCGACGGGACTTCAAGCCGAAGGGACTTCAGGCCGAAAATTAAACTTTAGAAGCACCTCAAATCAATATTTTTTCATCTGTACAACGTTGCTTTTCAAAATTTTACGCTAGTTTAGTCCATAATAAGCGTTATTTATGACAATGAATCACTTAGGATTGACATCCGTTAATAATATCAGCCGGTTTTTGAAATGCATAAATTATAAACAAGAAATTTGCCTTTAGCCGTGTTTTATTTTTCAACTTTCCTAAACATCATTTGGAGGTTTAAATTTTATGAAAACGCTGATAAATACCGACTAAAGATCATGAAAATGAGAAAATCTTCAGAAAAGTGTTCAAATTAATCTTATTTCATGACTTAATGAGAAAATTTTCGGCTTGAAGTCCCTAATTTTACGATTCGGCTTGAAGTCCCGTCGGCTTGATGTCCGGCACCCACAAACTAGAACCAATATATGCATCAGATCGGAGAACAACACAGGTTTATTGCTACTCGAATAAAGTGGAGTACGCTTTTTTATTTACTAAGCCACATCTATTAAGATCTTCTGTTACATGCAGAACTTTTTATACAGACATTGTTCGTAAAAGATATACGCAAAATCGCTCATAGTATTCAGATAAAAATTGCAATTTAAAAGAATCTAGATGCTATATATTGGTTTTTGACTCGTTAAGCTATCTTGAAAAGTTTATGAAAACTTCGGGCTATCATTGTAAAAGTAAATTGATTCGGATGAAGCTTCTCTAGACATTAAACTTTGGTTGAAAATTGTTTTTTTTTTTAGTTTATAAAAGTTTTTTTTTAGTTCGAGTTACCTGTACTTCCTTTTAAATGACATATTGAAGTTTTTCCAAAAACTCTTTAGTGTGAAAAGGATTGACGTCTTGTTAAATTTGGCTTGATAACTCATTGTTTGTTTCAAGTTTCTCCCATTTAGACTTGCGCGCAGTGGTTCGTGAGTCGAAAATATTCCCGGGTCGAGTTGCTCGACTCTGTTTTTGACTTTGAAATTCAAGCAAGTGCAGTTGGTTGATTTTTTCGATGTCGAGAAGCTATTTTAAAATAGACACAAAGTCAGAACATAACACGACTTCAGTCAAGACATGGAATCATATGTCAAACACAGTAAAAAAAAACCGACTTTGGTCGATAAATTCAAAACATAGGCGAAGCGCAGTCGAAAAACAGGTCGAGTAGAGTCGAAACATGAGTCGAGCACAGTCAAAAGATAGGTCGAGAACAGCCGTAACGTAGGTCGAACACAGTCGAAGCAAAGAACAAAAAATTATAAGCGGACTTTAGAAGTTAGTTATTTTTGTCAGTTATTTTGCTGGAACTGATGTAAACAGTTAATAAGCAGTTAGCTGAACCACTATAACTGCTCGTCATATACAGGAGCACCACAAGAAAGTCTATCGTTGAGTTGATCCAAAAAACTATTACCATATCCATACTGAGTCGCATTGGTTTTAAGATGATTTCCCGGGTAGCTGAAAACAACAAAAAGTTTGAGCGGTACGTGGCCAAACTGTGTATTTTGCAATTAAACCGCTATCTTTAATTTTTCTTTGGTCTTTTGTTTCCTTTGATTGTGCCCACAATTTTTCAACATACTTGAAGACTTGTCTCTGGATTCCAGTGAGCTAAGCACACCAAACTTTGCTCCTATCAAGTACACAGTTTACACTCTTAATGAGGTAAAATTTATCGGTTTTTTATTCTTCGTAAAAATGGCCATTTTTGACTTTCTCTTAAAATCAAGTTACATAATAAAACTTTATGTGGGTATAGTTTCATTCAAAAGTTTTTTAAATGAAGTAAATTGCCCACTGAGCTAAGTGCAATATCGTATTTTTTCCTAAAATTGAAACAAAAAAAGGTTTTTAGCAAAAATTACATTTAAAAATCAAAAGGAAAATTAAAAGAATCCTTTAGTTGTGTATACCACGAATACTTTTCAAAGTCAACGACCGTAGTAATCCAAAACAATGATTCTTCATCGCTGTTTCAACGCAGATTCAGCGGTGATAATAGTTGTGGGAAGTGGGATAGGAATCTCGACGAGTTAATGTTCCAGTTTTCTGTTCACAACCTCGACTAGAGAATTTGAGAGAATGGTCGGGTTTCTGCAATAGGATATCAGTGCATTTTAGTCAAACTCAATCTATATACTTTGCCTGCTCGTACTCTTTTTTTTATTCGTAATCTATTTTCTGGCTCTGAAATGCATTGGTCTGTATGGATGGAATTGAAAAACTTTCCTTCGGAAAATTTGTTTATGTCTTCTTCACGTATCTCTTGAAGTTTTGAATTTGGCAGTTGAACTTCCGAAAGTTGCACAGCATCCACAATCACGTCAGCCTTTTGTTCATCTTCAGTATCTATGCTTAATTTACGCTTCAGCCAACTTTTTATGCTGGAACTACGGAACAACTCTTCAATTGGAAAATCATCTGATTTCGTTCAGATCACACTTGTTGATGAACGACTCTTTTTTTGTGTAATGCTTCGCAATCTTCCGTAAGACAAACATGCTCCAAAACTCTGGGTTCATCCTTACATTTTTGGGAAAACGCGACTGGCTGACCATCCACGTAGACAGGTCACAGGTAAATCTACAAACGCTATCAAATTTGTAGCCTAGGCCATCTTCACCTATAAATTCTTTGCTGAAATCCTTCATTTCTATGAACATTTTGCGATTAGATTTCTTAAACGTCACGAAACCATCATACGCGCTTTTCATTAGATAGATACAGCTATCAAGTGAGTGGCCTTTTGCGGTCGCAGATAGATTTTGCCATGCAAATAAAAATGAAGTTTGAAGAACTTGTTCATCAATTTTTTCATTATTATATAGTTACTCATTGTTATCATTGTTCTCGATTTCTTAAATGAATAAATACCTTCCAATTGGTACGTAGTTTAGTTTCTGAAATTCGTTTTGCAGGGTAGATTTTTGCGTTGTTAGATTTTTCTTTGCTATTTCGAATTTCTTAAAATCGACACAGAAATTCAAGCCTTTAAAAACACAGTTGATAGATTAACTCCGGATATTTTATCACTTTTCGAAAAAAAATATCCACAAATTACCCTACGTTTCCCTTTGACGCACTGTTTGACAAAGCTAATGGAAAGCAAGGGTGGATTAAATCCTTCCCCGATGCAAAGTTAAACAGATTTTTTGTGTTATTGGATGAACTCGTGAACTCAGGTATAATAACATGGGATCTTAACCCTCTGATAAAGTCCCTCAACTAACAAAACACTCTTTTGCAATCATCAACTCAGCTCCAAGCAATGATAGAGGGGGACACAAAAATCTCGGCGCGCGTTATCTAATTGTTAAATATCACTGGTTAATTACGTGCAGATTGTGGAATGAAGGTCTTTTAATTAGTTTTTTGCACATGGTAAGTAAATGGTAATAGTTTTTGATCCAAAATTGATATTTTTATTGAAGTTTTTTTTTAGAAAAAATTTCAAAACACGATAAGATATGTTATAATTCTAACTATTAACTCATTTACTAGATAATCTTACTTTTTGAAACATCTACCGGAAACTATGCTGAAACCTACTAAAACTTGGAAAAAATGAGTTTTTTGGAGAGAAGAAAACTAAATTACAAAAATTAATATAAATCACTGCATCGTATTGTAAATTTACTGCCATAATTTACACTTACAAATAAAAAACTACACTTTATTTAAAATTACTTATAAAATTCAAAACATGCACATCATAAAAATTATTCACGCTTCTCTGGTAGAATTTAAAAAAAGAAGAAACGCTGAAAAAATTGCGTAAAATCTACACAAAATATCAATTTTTGTTTTCATTAATTCTTTATTCGAAAAGAATAAGTTGTTCTTTTTTGGCCCAAAGAATCAACAAAGTAGTAATTTTTGTCCAATCGAAATTTCATGATCCAGTGTTCACCACTATCATTGATCGGAGCTGAAATGATTATTGCAAAAGAGCATTTTGTTAGTTGAGGTACTTTATCAGAGGGGTAAGATCCCATGTACTTATACCTGAGTTCAGGAATTCTTTCAATATTTTACAGAAGGGTGGAGTCAAGTCAAAGACGAGATTTTTTTGATTTTGAGAATCTTCCATACGAAGAGCCAAACTGCATTGCTTTCATTGTTGTAACGTATTGACGACAAGGAGAAGTTGTATCTACTGAAACAATTGCTCTTCCATCCCGAATAATTCTACGCTCTATCAACCGAAATTTTTAATAGTTGTAAAAATTTTCTTGAAAAGATCCCGCAACAGCAGAGTTTGTATTCATTGGAACAGCCATTCTTCTTTTTGGAGCGTTATTGGATACATTTTCTTCATTGAATCGGTTTTGACGTGATGGAATGATAAAGTTTCTTGCTATAATTTTCATGTAATTGTATTGAGCAGGTTCTCTTTCCAGATTCCATTGAGTAATTGAAGCTTGATACTAAGACAATATCAGGCATATCCAAGTAGAAATTACGATCCGTTCCAAATTCAAACTCAATACTGTTTTCACCTAGAGAATTACTGGTGAATACTTCTTGCGTGTAAGATGACATAATTGTTTCCAAAACTGGGACTTCATAAAAAACTCCAACGAAGAATTTGTAAAAGATGCGTACCGAAAATGACTACTTTGGTTTATACTCATTTCATTTTCTTAAAAATGTCTTTGCGATAGCCACTAGTTTTTGATGTACTTGTTTGAGAAATGGATCTGGTTCTACTAGTTCTACGCTTGCATTTCATTTTTCCATCTCGCAATTGCTTCCAAACTGTTTTTTTTTCCATATCTTTTGCAAATGTTTTGAAACTTTTGCGTCATCTAATAGCTTCCCCAATCTCTGGAGCAGCAATTTCAAACAAGCCTACTCCAATTCTTTTTGCTGCTGGGACTATATGTTTTTTAATGAAGGGGATTGCAGTTCTCCCAAGGGTTTGTGCAAGAGCTGCAAACCTCTCAAGAGCTCTTGCTTGTCCTCGAAAAATGGGGATATCAGCTGCGTTTGAGCAACCATTCCGTATGAGGTTTAAATTAAAAATTGTATTTCGAAATTTTGCGAACAAGAGAACAACTCGAGGAATTCCTACGGACACAAAAGAAATTTTTTCACCTTTATTATCTCTTAGTTCTATCTTGATACTATGGAAAAAGATTTTTAATAGTTTTTTAATCTGTAAATTTGTAAAGGACTGATAATTCATATACTGTCCTGTAGAAATTCTATCTCCACTTCTTCCTTTGGAGATGAATGGAATACAACGCAATAAAGGAGTTTTTGTATCGTCGACTACATTATTTTCTATAATACCACTATTTATCATAAAAGAATGAATGTCGTAAGAATACTGAAGATATTGTGGACCTTTTCCTTTCATTGAAAAACCCTGTTTGATTTTGTTCTAAATCACGAACAAAAATTTGACTCAAGTCAGATTTTCGAATAATAAACACTGATTGATTCTCAGGTAAAGGTAAGGTAATTTTGTGTGTAATTTTATCTATTGATAATTAGATTCCGCTATAATCAAATGCTTGAGCACCTCGAATTTTCTAGTTATCGCTGTTCATGGCTACAACTACATCAACAGTATTTGGATATAATCCTGGTTCAATATGCATCGGTTCAATCTCTCTTTTCTCTTCAGGATTTTCTCTGCCATCTACGTATGTAAACTTTCCCTCAGTAACGTTTTGGTACAAGGAAGCGTACGATATTTCAAAAATAGCAGCCTTATATTCTCTTTTTAAATGTATTTGTTCGGGTAGAAAATATGCAAAAGAACTTTTATTCTGATAACAATAAAAAGTAGCGCTAGAAACTAGCTCAATAGTAAACGAATCCATGACAAATGATCGATAGAAGTTTAGTTTGAAAATTTACTTTTATTCTGAACTTCTTTTTTTCAGTTTTT
The DNA here is from genome assembly GCF_963678635.1 of Symsagittifera roscoffensis. NCBI lineage: Eukaryota > Metazoa > Xenacoelomorpha > Acoela > Convolutidae > Symsagittifera > Symsagittifera roscoffensis. The sequence goes on along the minus strand of NW_026971397.1, from coordinate 120,494 downwards.
TTTCTTAAAATTTCTTTAGAATTTCGTCATTGTCGAGATCTTCGATGAAGTACGTATGAGGTTTTTATTCAGATAATCTCAAATATTTGAAAACTTCATGTAAAATTTGTTGTTTTTATCCCTTTTGAAAAGGAATATCATTCTTCGAAATTTTTACTCTATCTCCAACTTTGAGTTTTGGTTACTTATACCTTGTAAGAGGCTCATTATACAGGGTCGAGAGGAAATCTGTATTCTTGATATATCTCTTTGATTTCCCAATAGATCTATTGACGCGACAATTCATTTAAGACACAAATTGAGGTAATTTGTGAGTGAATTTTGCACCATGACCTTCTATATAGCGGTAAATTATCTGTTTTGACGATTGAATGGCTCTCTCTGCAAATGCAGTTTTGATTCACTCATCGTTGAGTAAACTTCAATGTCTTTTTCCTTGCAAAGTTTTTTGAAATTTTCCTCATGTTCTGTTCCTTTATCAACCCAATTTTTTTAGGAGTGTTTTTATCGAGAAATCACTTTTTGAAAGCTTGCAAAGTGTCTTGGGCATGTTTTGGTTTCATTGTTTGAACTCTGACAAATCGTAAAAAAACATCAACAGCAACCAATAAATATTTGATTCCATTTTTATGACTCCCAAAATTGTCCACAAAAGTCAAGTCCATACACCAAACTTCATTGATATGTTTTGAAAAATCTTAAAGTCTTCGGAAACGTCTGATACAATGTCTTGCTTTATGAAAAATTCTATACTTTTTTTTGACAAACCGCTTGCTTTGCTCAAGTTTCGCTCAGAAGCGTACTCAGCTCTACCTCTAGAACACAATCTGTTCAGACTTACCTTTTCAGATTTTGAAAGCGATCCAAGTTCTTCTGTCGTTCGCTTTGGTATTCTTGTTAATAACATTATAAGGTGGAATTTGCTTCCAAATTGGTGAAGTTAATATTCGGAAAGTCCATGTTTTTTTGTTTTAGTGCACACACAAACTCTACAATAGATTTTTTTGTTTCTCGATTATCTAATATGTTATTTTCTGACTGTCGTAGTCTAACTCTAGGAGAATTCAAAAGAAATCAAAAAGATGCTTATTGTTACTTGTCTTCAACCTCGCATTTACAACACTGTAAAAAAGAATCAAAATCTATTGGTACAATATCCTCTTTTCTTGCTTTTATTCCAATTTTAGTTTTATTGGAAGTGTACTTTGTGCTTGATAAATTGAGTAAGGAATTAGAACAAACGGATCCATGCTATGTCAATTGTTTAATGACAAAAAAAGTGATTAGAGATATTAGTTGTAAGCCTTTAGGCGAGCGTAAAATAATTCTCCTTTATGCAGTGAAATTTCTTTCGAGTGAGTTCTGATCTTTCTCTTGGATGTTTTACTACATCTCCTTTTCAGAGATCCTTTTGTTTGCCTCCTAGCAAGTTTACCACACATTAGCTGAGGAACTGAAGGAAAGTTTTTGGAAAATGGAGGATGAATGGTTCTTGAATTTTTTGGAAAAGTATTTGAAATATTGGGAGAATTGAGACGTATTGTATGCTCATCGCCCAAATATTTTTTTGCTGTTCCTGCTGGTAAATAAAATTTTGATAGAACTGAACCGACGATTGCACTTGCACATGCTAGTATTAAAACTATGACAAAAAATTGCCACAGAAAAACTAAAAGAGATCTATTACACGTACGTCCAAAAAACGTCCATGATTTTCGTTCATGGTTCTCCTTAACAAAAACAAAATTTTCTAATTTTAATTGTTGTCAAATTCATCACCCATCTCAACTTTGGAATGAAAACAGTTTCAATGATTAATATTTAATTTTGAAAAAAACAAGATATTACAAAGTTGATTTATATAGTTTAAAATTTGTTAAAAAAACATCAAATCAAAGTTTCCTAAGCAAATTATTTTCTTTCTGCGAATGCTTTTCAAGAAATTTTCCATGAACAAATGGGCAGTTGGTACACCTCCAATCATATCCTTCATCTTTGAAAATCAAATTTTGAACTTTTGGGCATACGTAGTCATCCAAATTTGTAAGCTTTGTTTCCAAAAATTCTGACAGAATTTTACATTTTTCATAAATTTTTGCAAAAAATTCCGTTTCTGGAGCTTTTATTTTTACAATATTTTTTCAAGCTCAGTTTTCATAACCATTACTCCAATTGTTTCTTCGAAGATGCTTTGTACACCAAGCAGACTGAGATGTTGCTTTGAGCTTTTTGGGACGAAGAAAAGAAAATCCCACAGTTTGTCCATTTTTTTAAACCCCTAACTCTTTCACTATTTTATCTTCAAAACACTCAATATCCAAAACAACTAGACACATGATGTCAACTGTTCTCACTGAAAATTTTGGTTAAGATGACTAAGAATCGGACAATGCATATACTGTTGAAGCAAAAGTTTTAATTTATAAACAGAAGAGCAACCCAGTCACGTGACCAAGAAAACAAGAACTAGGAAATTTGGGTTAAACATTACAATAACCAGGCCATTATGCGCAAAAGACTTCCCAGATCCAGCTGCATCATGTAAAATTGCATGAATTCTGGAAATTTTTAAATTTGCAAAAGAAATATTCCGTGCAGGAATTTCCGTATCCAATTAGACCTCCAAAAAGGAATTTTTGGTCCATTTCTTTCAAATTTGTGTTTGGTTCCAAAACAATAGAGGTACAAAAAGTAACTTTTTTTGTATTTGATGAAAAGTCGTGCTTAATGAAATCAAAAGTGCTGAGAATTTCATTCAATTTCTGAACGTTCGTTTTCTACAGTGCATCCGTCATTAATGATACAAGTTTTTTTGAAAGTTTTCACATAGGACAAAATTGAGGGGATAAGATCAACCAGTTTATCAAGGTCCTTTTTTTCCAACTGAAATTTTGGATTGTTTTTTCAAGCGCTTCCTTTTATACGATCTTCCATAAGATCTGTTTTTTTTTATCTCTGACCGAGAACTAGAGCAAAGTCCACTCAAATTGAAAAATTTGTAAATTTGTTTCCAAATCTTGCAATTTTGGTAAATTTTGAGATTGCAAAATTGTTAGCAAATATTTATGGGATTTTTCTTGTAGGATGATTTTAAAAAGTCCCTTTTTATTTTGAAGCTTTATAACAAGATTTCTGGAAAAACCAATCTTCCAACTCATACTATCAGCTCAAAGAAATTTTAAAAATGATTCGAGAAGATGAATTTTTTAGAACTACATGAATATAATAACATCACTCAACAAAATTATTCAACCTTGCAGTTCTCAACAAACATAAAGTCTTCCAAGACTTGGGTAAGTTCTTTGAATTCGTTCAAAGTAGAGTTGACATAGGCAACTTGCTTCAAGACTTCGTTCTCCTTTGCAGTGAAGAGTCGAATCAGAATGTAGGGTGACTAGTTCACACTGTACACTTCATGATTGTGACACATACTCTTCTCTTCTTGTATGTTGCTATGTCATACACCGCATGAAAATTCGCAAGTTCCTGCTCCATGGTTGAGTCTTTGTCAGAATAGGTTCCAATAGAGGAACGAGTCCATATTTTTCAGCAGTAATCAGTCTATCATGGTGAAACAGAAGGAGAAAGGATATCAGCAATACTGAAAAACAGTAATCAGTATTGCTGATATCCTTTCTCCTTCTTTTTCACCATGATAGACTTGCTGGGATTTTTCAACTTAATCCAATACATATTTCTTTAGCAATTTCTTTGAACAATTTACCGTATATGGAATAGTGATTAAGTGATGATCCAAATATTGACATTACGTCGTTGCTAGAGTTACTATATAAGCAATTCAATGTAGATCGAAATCATTTTCAACAAATAATTGGTGATGGCATCTGCTATGTGTTAAGCATATCCCACTTTTTTTCGAATCACAATGCAAAATCTCTTTTTATCTCTGCCTCAGAAAGATTTTATGAAACATTCATTGTCACCCAAGACTACTGCGTATCTAACCTTCCATCATTCTGTCAAAATGGATATTACAAATTTTGTTGTTGTTGTTAGTTGTAGGCCGTCTACAATGCTGACGGGGTGTAAACCCCAATTCTCCCCAAGTATTCCAAGACGGCGGTTGTATTTGTGTGAAGTACGTCTAGTTTCGGGTTTTCTCCAAGTGTGTCCTTCCGCTCTTTATCCCAGATGCTGCAATGTAGGAGTACGTGTTCTGTATCTTCTTCTCCGTTATTACAGTAGGGCAGCTTGGGTCATCCACTTGTCCGTGTCTGTGTTTTGTTGCTTGTAGGAATGGCGCCCTTTTCAGCCTGAGTTTGTGCAGGATAACTTCTTCTTCTCTTCTTCTGCATTCTGTCGGCATGGGCTGCCCTCCGGTTGCTCTGCAATGGAAGTGATGAGCCGGGACTCGGTGTAGGTAGTCTTCTAGGCGTCGGTCATCTCTGTCCATGTTCAGGGCCTCTCTCGGGTCTCTGCCTTCTTCGATGGTGGCTAGGCGTCTCCGGGCAGTAGATCTCCAGTACTGGCGTGTGTTGTCTTCTCCTCGGGACTTGAGTCTCTGGTGTGGTCCTGGCTGGCTCACTGCACGTATGTGCTGGTCTTCTGGGAACTGGCTGCATCTGATCAGCAGTTTGGCTGCAGAGTCTTCGATTTCTTGTCTGATGGTCGTGAGCGCTATCTCAGCCCTTGTTTGGGCGGCTGGCGAGCCTTTAGGTGCTCCTGTAATGGCCCGGGCTGCCATGTTATTGCAGGTCTCCAGATGAGCTATGTGTGAGTCTGCTGTGAACGCACCCCACACTTCCGCTGCGTATAAACCGCCGGGTCTGACATAAGCCCTGTAGAGTCTTTTGAGGTCGGTAGCACTTTTGTTCTGCTGCCCATTCGGTGATGACGTTCAGTGCTATCTGTGTGTCAGTTGCGGCTTCGCCGGGAGTGTCTGCTGCTGCACCAATCGTCAGGTCAGCTGCAAACTGTCTTTGTGCTGCTGTAGGCGCTGCCGCTTTGATCCGTCTCGGAAGATGAGCCGTGGCTATGCAGTACATAAGAGGGGAAAGGGGGCTACCTTGAGGGGTACCCTGAGAGAACACTTTGACCCTGCTTGTCCTGTTGTTCCACTTGCTCAGCGATCTCCGGTCCGCAAGCCACGAGTGGAGCCATCTGAGGCACCTTCCTGACAGACCGTGTTTGGCGAGGTCTCTAAGCAAGCCCACTCGCCAAACTCTGTCAAACGCGGCTTTGAAGTCAACCGCTACGAGCAGCGTCCGCTTCTTCCTCTGCAGACCGTCCATGGCATCCTGGCAAATGCTAGCGAGAACGTCTGAGATAGACCGGAAAGGCTGGAAGCCGGCTTGCTCAGCGGGAATGATGTTGTGGTCTTCTGTCAATTTCTTCAGTCTGATCTGCACCAAGCTCTCCATGGCGTTGGAGATACTTGGAAGGAGCGACACTGGCCTGAAGCTCTTGATCTCATCCACAGGCTTGTCCTTCTTCAAGATGGGGATGATACACGCCAGTTTCCAGCTGCTGGGAACTCTGCCCTCGGTCCAGCTCCGATTGATCAGGTGCAGAAGGCGGTCTTTGCCTTCGTCCGGGAGGTTGATCAGCATCAGCGGGTGCACTCCGTCCAGGCCAGGTGCGGATGCTTTGGTCTTCCCCAGTACTGTGTTCAGGTCCAGGCGCGTGATGGGCTTGTCCATGTCCTCGACCTCCGTCTTGAGGCCTCCGCGGTAGGGCATGTAGGCGTCCTTCTCGTCTGTTCTTGGGATCTGGACCTTGCTGACTTGTGCGTAGGCTCTGACGGCATCTTCAGCTTTGCTTCTGTCTGTGATGAAAGTCTTCGTGTCCTGCCTGATGGGTTGGTTGGAAAGTCTCGACTTCTTCCGCCCGTCCATGGCGCGTAAGGTGTTCCAGACTTTCGTGGTGGGCGTTCGCGCTTCAAGGGTGCCGGCGAAAGACCTCCAGCTCGCTTTTTTGCTCTCGACAACTGTGTCTTTCAGCTTCTTCTGAGCTTCGTTGTACCGGCAAATTTTAACTCCTTTTTTCATATGCATATGCAAAAAAAAATACAAATTTTTAAGGCAGGAAATTTTTTCATTATTCATGACTTTGAGTGCTTTTCCTTTTTTTAATACATTGTTTTTCTGGTGTTTTTGAACAACAGACTGGCTAAAATTCGATTTTCGTTTGATCAAAATTGAAAACAAAATCTTAATAAAGAATAACTTCCAACAGTGCAAAAAAATTTTGTTACAATTTTCTTTAAAACGCGAAAGCTTTTCATGAAATTTTTCTGAATTTGCGATATTTTCTGTGGTGTTTTTAAACAATCGTGTACAGAATATTATGAAAATTTTTGCACAGTTCAAAAATTATTGTAAAATTTTTGACATGTTTGCAAAAACTGTTGTGAAGACTTTTACAAGATTTTAAAATGAATTAATTTTTTTGCCATCTTTACAAAAAAAACTTTGAAAAATTATTTACCAATTGCAAGTTTATTTGGTTTTTAACAAAGTTTATCCACGAATTTAATGACAGAGGTCATAGAAGTTAAATTACAAAACACAAGACATCAAACAAATTATTTACAAACCAAAGATCTGTCGAGCAGCTGAGATCTCAAAATTTTGCATGTTCTCAATTGAGCGCAAAGCTGGTCTCGCCTCCATCGTCGATGGTTGTCTTGGTGGTTCGCTGACTCGAGTCCTCGGCTCAGAGAACCCCTCATCTTCTTCCATGGTAATTGGGTTCTCCACAGATCCCTCTTCCCAAGAAAAGAGGAAATATTCGACCGGTTGAGCCACATATATAGAGTCAGGAGTGTCCGGATTTTTCATTGCCACATGATCAGCCACTTCCTCCATCTTTTGCATTTCTCCAAGTTATTTCTCTGTCATAGGTAATTGAGTCATATGATGTTCGTTGAAATCCCCTCGCAAGCGCCAGACTTAGATTAGGATGCCTAATCGTGTCAAAAAAAACTCCAGACACTGTTTCGCGCACTTGGATTCGTACTAAATTAGGCGAAAATTCTACAGAATACATGAAGTCGCAGTTTTGCACTGAGAAGATCATTTTGAGCAATGAGTTGAGTTCAGATACAGAGTAAAAAAGACCAATTGATTTACAGTTGAGAAAAAAATTGCTGACGGTAGTTAGGTGAAAGTTAAGTATTTACAGCTGAGAAAGGAGGTATTTGACGGTAGTTAAGCTGAAAATAAAAAGATTTTTAGTTATCAGAGAGGGGTACCTTCAACTAGATGTGTGGGTTTAACCAGTCAGATTTTATTTTTTTTATTTGGAATGTAGTCGTGGCCGATAAGGTATTATCTTCCTTTTATGTAAATCTTATAACAAAGTCGTGTCCAATTGAAAACAAAGTTCCATTTTAGGTACTTTTTACACATTGTCGTTTCCGATCACAAAAATGTTCATTTTTGTTCCTATTATTGTATCCAATCAGACAAAACTTAACCTTTTGAGGACTTAAATCTTCCAAATAAGTACATGTATACACAAAGGCAATCGCAAAAATGAGTGAAAAAACGTTGTTTGCTGTATAATTAAGAAATATTTCCGATAAAAAAAACAGAAGAAACAAAAATTTAATAAAAGCTGCATCTCTGCAACTTTTCTCATCAAGTTAATTTCTCATCTGTAACTTTTTGTATGTAATCAAGAGAAAATGCTGATTTTTGAGCGGATAGTCAAGTTTTTTGATTTTGATGTAAATTTGAGAAGATAGCTCGAAATTGATGAATTTTTCAAAGCAAATATCTGGAAACTTTATTCCATACCTGATCATGCAAGATTTTGAACTTTGAAAATCTTTAAAGAACCGGAGGAATAAAGAACTTTGCCGGGGAGTTTTGACAAATTGGGAATTGGGTAGGCAATCAAAAGAGTCTTTGAAATATTATCATACGGTTTTTTGTTAACTTGAAATTTTCTAAAAGAAATATAAATTATTTTCTTGTCAGGTGTAACTCAGCAGTAAGTTTATAGCTTTGATACTCAATGCTTCTTTCGAACCCCTCATACTCTTCCATGGTAATTGGTTTCTCCATAGATTCCTCTTCACCAGAAAAGAGGAAATCGTCGACTGGTTGAGCCACATACCTAGAGTCAGGATCGTCGGGATGGTTCATTCCTACATGCTTAGCCGTTTCCTCCAACATTTGCATTTCTCCAAATTGGTTCTCTGTCATGGGAAGTTGGGTCATTTGATGTACGTTGAAATCCCTTCACATCACCGCCACCAAGTGCCAGACTCAGATTGAGATGTCCATTCGCGCCAAAAAAAACTTCAGACACTGTTTCTCGCACTTGTATTTGTACTAGGTCAGGCGAAAATTCTAGAGTATACATACGGTTGCTGATTTGCACTGAGAAGATCATTTTGAGTATGAAGTTGAGTTCAGGTACAGAGTAAACAGAACATTTTTCCACATTTGTCATTTTTTTCTGTTGGACACGGAGAAGGAAAATAAGAGATTTAACTTCCAAATATCCAAGTTAGATACTTAAATAATCAACGAGAAACTTGCAGAAATCTTCAGTAAGCTCAATTCTGCCGCTAAAATCAACATTGCTCTGGGGCTCGTTCTTCAAAATATTGAGACTGGTGAATATCGATAATTCTAAGCCCATGAAAACAACAGTTTGTTTGAAAGATTCCACTTACTGTGTCGGAAGTGGACTTGATAACAATCCAAGGAAAATTAGAAAATTATGATAATATGGAACAATGTACCCAAGAACGCCAGAACACAAAATGGAGAATCAAGTTGATCACAAATGTGAAAATTTTTGCGACTTTGCTGAAAAACTTTCCAATGGGATGTCCGGACTGTGTCTTACCCAAACCCTTACAACGGCATTTGCAAGTGAACTGTCTTTTATCTAACAAAAACGAGGAATCATACAAATATCATTTGTGTCTTTTCCGCGCATTGGCAAGGTAAATGATTAGACCCAAAGATCTCGACTCTCACGTTTCTAGTTTACTGAATTTGTATCAAAGTCAGGTCATGATCGTAATAATTTTCGTGGAGTTTCCTTTGAAGACTTACCTGTTGTCGAGGAAATTATGCAAACAAACATCTTTAGATATGATTTTGACATCCAAGAAGGAGAATATGTAGGAAAACTAGCTCGACGATTGGAAGATTTGATAAAACAGTTAAACTACTGAGATTTAACAATGATATCCTTCATACAAATGATATAGATAGTTTCTTCGAGAGCTTTCTAGGCCCTAGCTGTGGCACATTTTTCCACAAATCAGACCACTTCAATCAGCATCTCTTGAAATGCTAGGATCGAATGAGACATATTTTCTCAAAGAACGCGTCTATGAGCTTCGCCAAACGATGTTTGAAAACTAGAAGAATTCGGTCTTCCAGTTTCTGAAAATGACAAGTTTTTCAATAATCTAGCAGCTTTAGGTTTTGATTCGGTTTGTGTTCCTACAGAAAAACTAAAAGAGACGCAAACTACTACCTTAATCGGAAGTCATATTCCAATTTCAGTCTCTATATCATCGAATATGATGATTGATGAACTCATCTTTTTGTACAACAAGGATCCACAGAACTTGATAATCGATTTTGTAACCAACTTCGAGCTGTTGGCTGAAAAAAGTAAGCTAAAGCTGAGAATTTAGCAGATCTATTGAAAGATCACCAAAAATGTTTTGTACAACAAGGTTCCACAGAACTTGATTATTGATGTTTTAGCCAACCTTCAGCTGTTGGCTGAGTAAAATAAGCTAGAGATGAGTAAAAACTTCCAAAATGTTGAAGTAGCTGTCAATGGATGATTGAAAAAGATTTTTGATCAACTAAACGAACGCGGAAAAAACTATTCAAGTAACCAATTTGAGTACCAAGACGAATGCATTGAATATTTGGAAGAAGCAGATATGTCAAAACAGTTCTTGCAAGTTCAGAAAAATCAACTCATCGATTTGAAACATTATCTGGAGAGATATGTAAATACTTTACCTCTTTTTGGATTTAATAGAAGTAGATATGATTTGAGTTTGATCAAGTGCTACCCAACCCCCTATTTGATTCGCTATAAAGAACAAGAAACATCAGTCATCAAGAAATCAAACGATTTCATTTCCTTCAAAATTGGAGATGTACAGTTTCTCAACATAATGAAGTCCATAAAGCTAGCGAAACGAAAATATTCTTCCCCAATGAGTGGTTTGATAACCCACACAAACTTGATTTTCCCTAATTGCCACCCTATGAAGCCGTATTCAGTAAATTTAGAAACAACAATCCTATAGTCAAGGATTTCATCGATTATGAATAGCTGAGAAAGAGTGTGCTTGACGAACAACAAGCACTCCATCTGGTTTGCACAACTACAATTACTTGCAAGAGACGTGGAAGAAAAACGGACTGATTATAATCAGAGACTTTTTGCAGTGGTACAATAACAGGATGTTCTTCCAATCCTGGAAGCAATGCAAAAAATGATTCAGTTTTATCGAAAAAGGGAACAGATGTGTTAAATTTTCGATGTAATCTTCCAAATCTAGCAAACAAACGTCAACACAAATCTACAAATTACAATTTTTTTTTTCGTTTTGCGAAAGTGATAAAGATTTGTGTGAAAAAACTCATTCGAGAAGAAATGACTGTTGTACCTTCGATTTTTTTCTCTCGAAAAGCCGTTATTGATGAAAAATTAATCACTAATTTCCCGAATTGATGTCAATTGATAGTTGGAAATGATGCAAGCCAGCTTCACCCTTTCTCCATGTGTCAAGATAATCCAACAAGACTGTACACGAGATGGGAGTTTGAAACCGATATGCAGAAGTTTAATGGTAGACATAAACGATCTCGAAATTTTGAGAATATGGTGATGTCTCTCAATCAGGAAAAATGCAAAATTTAGAGTTTTTTGACATCTGGAAAACAGAAGAAAATTGATCCTTTTATTGTGGACGTTTAATGCGATCACTGTAAGACAGTGTTCGAAGCAATGGGGTTTTACTACAATTTCTGTTGTTATCAAAAAGCTCGTCTCTCGTTAACAGATCAGGCTATTGAATGAGGTAATGAGAAGAGCGAGATGGCTGATATGAGACGGGAATACAAAAAAGTGAAACAAAACAAAGATGAAGAAATATGGGAGTGTGAGAGGTGGAAAAGTTTCAAAACCGACAACAAGATCATAAATCACGTCAAAACTAACTTTCCCTACAAAAAACCTATTTTTACAGACTCCCTTCTAGGTAAAATAAAAGATTGATCTGTTTTTGGTTATGTTCAGTGCAATTTAGTTGTCCCAGATGAACTAAAACCAAAATTAGCCAACTTTCCTCCAGTTTTCGAAAAACACCGAAGTCGGAAGACATGATCGGCGCGACTTAAGAGAAGACTGACGGCGCGACCTAATTAATAACACAAGCGGTGCGACTTCAAAAAAGAATGACGGCGCGACTTAACAGAAGAATTAAGCAGCGCGACTTAAGAAGAGACTTCAGCAGCGCCAATTAAGAAAAGACTGACAGCACGACTTAAGCAAAAATTGAATGCGCGACTTCAGAAAAGACTGACGGCGGACTTAAGAAAAAACTTAGGCGGCGCGACTTAAGAAAAAATGCACGGCGCGACTTGAGAAGAAACTGACGGCACGACTTAAGAAAATATATCAGCGGCGCCAATTAAGAAAAGACTGACGGCACGACTTATGGAAAGACTGAATGCGAGACTTCAGAAAAGACTGACGGCACGACTTAAGAAAAAACTGACTGCGCGACTTATGAAACGACTGACAGCGCGACTTAAGAAAAAATTGACGGTGGACTTAAGAAAAAATTTAGGCGGCGCGACTTAAGAAAAAATGGACGGCGCGAGATGAGAAAAGACTGACGGCGCGACTTAAGAAAATAATGAATGCGCGAATTAAGAAAAGACTGACGGCGCGACTTAACAAAAGAATTAGGCAGCGCGACTTAAGAAAAGACTTCAGTGGCGCCAATTAAGAAAACACTGACGGCACGACTCAGGCGAAGACTGAATGCGCGACTTCAGAAAAGGCTGACGGCGCGAGTTAACAAAAGAATTAAGCAGCGCGACTTAAGAAAAGACTTCAGCGGCGCCAATTAAGAAAACACTGACGGCACGAATTAAGAAGAGACTGACTGCGCGACTTAAGAAAAGATTGACGGCGCGACCTGAGAAAAGATTGACGGCGCAACTTAAGAAAGGACTTAAGCGGCGTGATTAAAAGAAAGACTGAATACGCGCCTTAACAAAAGACTTCAGCGGCGCGAATTAAGAAAAGACTGACGGCACGACCTAAGTAATAACACAAGCGGTGCGACTTCAAAAAAGACTGACGGCGCGACTTAACAAAAGAATTAAGCAGCGCGACTTAAGAAAAGACTTCAGCGGCGCCAATTAAGAAAACACTGACGGCACGACTTAAGCGAAGACTGAATGCGCGACTTCAGAAAAGACTGACGGCGCCACTTAAGAAAAAGCTGACAGTGCGACTTAAGAAAAGACTGACGGCGGACTTAAGGAAAAATTTAGGCGGCGCCACTTAAGAAAAAATGGACGGCGCGACATGAGAAAAGACTGACGGCGCGACTTAAGAAAAGACTTAAACAGCGCGACTTAAGGAAAGACTTCAGCGGCCCGACTTAAGAAAGGACTTAAGCGGCGCGACTTAAGAAAAGGCACATGCACAGGCAAGGCAGAGGAAAAGATTTGACAAGAAAGCAGCTGGTGCAAAAGCTTATTCGGTAGGGGACTACGTATGGGTATTTTAGAACGTCATACCACCGAAACTGGAGGGGACCCTTCATGATTACGGAGGTGCACCAGGAGAGACGCTTCTATAGACTGAGTACTGGCCGAGCCGCTCATTACGAAAACATTAAGCCACATAGTCCATCGACAGAAGACTGGTGTATACCTGCAGACATGGAAGAGGGGGATTATCTTATGATGGACCCTGCTTGTGAGGTCAGCGAGAAGGGCACCAGGGAAAAGAACGATGGAACTGAAGTCATAGAGGAAGGAACGAGTACACCACTGAACCTGGATCCAAGTGAGGTGATTGAAGCAGACGATGAAATGTTACCCTATCCAGAAGAGGACTGGCAAGACCCTGAACAAAGGGAGGTTCCCAAGAACTTGGAACCGGATTTTCCGATCACGATACAGACTCGACAGAATGACAGGACAAGACCCAGAAAAAGACATAACCCTTACGGCGACGATTCTGTAGTGGACAGGATAGACCTAAAGAAGATAGGGGAAGAAGTAGTGGGTTAAGAAGAAATAACTGTGTCACAGGACGTTGACATAGTCGATGATCACGACAATGAGTGGGTAGATGACCGGTCGAAACCCGAGATAGAATTCGACGACGGGCAACAGCAGTCATATGAACAAGAGTTGGCAAATCTACGTGTCTTGGAATGGCTGAACGAAATGACGTCGGAACCAAAGGAGACCAGTGTCACGATTCAAGATGTAGATCGTGGAAGCATGAAATACATGAAAACCGAACGAGAGGATCCTTCCTGGGCTGCCCAGGAATGGCGACTAGCATTCCGGCTTCCAACCTCGACTTGATATCCGGTATGCGATCGACGGGGACATCGATGGATATTTTTGTCCGGGGAGTGGGGGTAGGACTTACCCACACTGAAAAATTATTAAGAAAAAAGTTACGAGTAGCAAGAGAGACAGGAGATTTAGAAGCGGAAACAGGCGAGGACCCTAAGAAACCGGACATAGGGAGGGTAGTTGAATCATACTTTAACTTACCAAATGAATATTCAAGTAGCATAATACTAACAGACAGCGATTTCATTTTCACAAACAGAACATGTGCGATAGCAATCACAGCAGATACGAGTTTAAAGACAGTGTCAGCAGCAGATTTACAAGAGAGAATATAAAGACATAGAATTCCTTTGGAAGCAAAGACCAGGAATAGGGGGCGTAGCAGCCTTGCCTCCAGCGGCGTCACAGATACCGGTAAAATACCCATGCTTCTTAGTGACACGGGCGACGGAGAAGCGGCACGTGGACCCGGAAAACCTAGTTTTGTCCTTAACGAGATTGAGAAACTTCCTCGTGGAAAGGGAAGTGAAGGAGCTCTCGCTTCCAGTGTACGATCCGAACAGAGGACGACTGCATCCTCGGGAACTGTACGCGCTCATACACGTAATCTTCACTGATACTAATATACAAGTATACTCACATAAAAAATATTACTTAAGTATAGGCTGAGTTAAGGTGACATGCAAGAGGATGTCAGACTGAAGTATGTGTAGTGTGTGAGATGTGCGATATGTTATGTTATGTGTTATGTTTTTAAGATCCTGGGTAAGAAGGAGTTAGTGACCACAAACAACTGAATGACGATCTTAGGAATAGATTCAAAGTTTGGACTGTCCAATCTTAGGTCGAATTCCAAAATTTTAGAAACCGATTGATTTTATCTGACTGTTTTAAATAGATTTAAAATTTTAACGAGAAGTTAAGGTGAAACGGACAAGTGTGATATTCGTGACCTCTTTTCTAGATCCTGATTGATCGTTTAATTACTCACTTAAGTCAAATCATTAAATCAATTCGAATCCAACCCGAAAAGTGAATGGATGACTTCAACTTGGATGAATTGATGGACCTGGCAGAGGCATATGTAGTACCGATGGTAGATTCGATCTATCGTCGGCTAATGGATCGAGACTTCGCTCTGGAGGACCCAGAGGTAGTCATGTTGCTGACCGCCCTGATAAACATCTTGGGGCATGACAACCGTGGGGACCGCCCCACGGAAGTCCTATTGATGGCAGCGCACGGAGAGAGGGGAGTACTAGACCGCCCAAACATGAGAGCGTTGAGGTGGGGAAACGGGGCTCTCTCAGGGAGTGACTTGGCGAACGAGCCCGGAATGGGAAGTACTAGGACTTATCTATCAGCTGAGATGCCTTTGCCCTCCAAGCCCAAGCTTGGGCTGACGAGAATGCATCAAGAGATGAACAGCGAGGCTGCCTCGTCTAGTTCACCACTGAGAATAGCTGTGCCACCAAAGAGGGCGAGAGTAGAACAGGGGGTTCAAACGAACCAGATCATGCAAGATCTAGATGGGATGAAAGATGAGCTGGAAAAGACCAGAAAGGAGCTGGATGAAATGACTAAGAACATGGTCATTACGGTGGACGACCGAGACATGTGGAAGAGATTGTTTGAAGACTGCAACAAAAAGCAAGGTGAAGAAATTGAACGCTTGAGGCGGGACTACGAGGAGCGATCGGAGCTGGTGGCATTGACAACAGCCGTGGAAAAAATGATACCTGCAAGGAGTATTCCTCGTGGGCAGTCCCCCAGATGGAGCTCTTGACGCCTCGAGAAATGAGTGAAACGACAGAAACGCAACTCCCAACTGCAACGGGTCGAGTGACAATCCCGGACCCGAGTGATACCTTAGGTGACACAGTCATGGAGCTGACGATGAGGAAGCTGATAGAGACAGCTGGACGACTAGTGGCCAAAAAGAATGCGCCAGGTTCTGGGGTGACTGCACCCTATGGAACGGTCGACGATACGGGCAGAGTACAGTTCTCCCAAGACGTAATGACCAAAAGAAGAGTTAGCGATACAACGCTACCAATGGGGAGCTCAAAAGTCCCAGCAGGAAGATACGAAAGATGCCGGCGAAGAAAGTGTCCCGGGTGACAGATGTACAAAAAAATAATCAGTTGAAGTATAACTTCACAGGAGTTCCGGGGGCGGATCCGAGAGCTTGCTTCAATCGAGCGACCTGGAACCCGGCAGTAAACCTGCAGCAACCACCACTGGGGACATCACATCTGATACTGGGAGACAGCTTGGTCAGAGTGCTCTCAAACTAGAGGACCTCCTAGATCACCACGGTGATGGCTTTTGGAGGCGATACGATAGCCCAGTTATTTCGGATGGTGGAGTTGATGAACCCAGGGAGAATCCCTAATGTAACGATCCTGGTTGGTACAAATAACATCTCGAGCAGCTCAGATGAGGAAGAAGCACTATGGGAATCAATGATGGTGTGCTTGCTTGCTACCCTCTGGCAGAAGTTAAACTGAGCGGTACTGACCGTTTGCACTGTGCCAATGAACACGAGGACATTGACTGCAGCAGGGAGAAGGCACAACGAAGGAGTAATCAGGTGGAACAACATCCTAAGGAATCTTGCAAGTCAGAATGCCGGAAGGATGATCCTCATGGATATCGAACATGAGCTGAGGGCTATGGATCAGGCCAGGCTGACTACTGATGGCATCCATGTTGATAGCACAGAAGGACAGGCTTGGTTGAACAGAGTCTTCCAAGAGCGATTGGATGAATTGGAAGTAGAACTCTTCGACACGAGAGTGCTGAAGGAAGAGGAAGCATCCAAAGAACCGACAATTACCAGCTTTGGGCCTCCTAACCAGGAAACACGCTTGGGAGCGGTCCCAGCCGTGCGCATCTATAAGCCGCAAGGCTCCAGCGAACCCGGGCACAGAACGGATGTACGAGATTGATTGGGAGAAGCGCCCATGAGGAGGACCATCAGTCCTTGACGAAGACTAGGGCCTGTCAACTCGACAGCGGAAACGACCAGCACCTCTAGATCCGATACGAGACCTGAGACGACGAGCACCAGTCGAGAGGAGCGACGTCCGAAAAGGAGCACTCTAATGTGGTCGAGGCCAATACCTTCTCCCTGGCGCATATACAAGGATGACCTGATGAAACTGAACCATCAGCCGGTGAGCTTCTAAGCGGATGCCATGCGGATGCTGAACGGAGCAAGGTTATTGGTCAGCTGACTGTACTCGATAACAGGCGTGGATTGGTTGATAGCTGTTGGCATAAACTTCAGCCACACGACGGCCTTGACGCTTGCTGATCTAGAGGGACTGCCCTCTAATAACACAATGGGCCCAGTGAATGAAAGACTGCTACGAGACGTGAAACTGAATCACAATGAAGGAAATCGAGAAGAGAGACCTGGAAGATTCCTGATAACGAGGGCGCCGATCGGACAACATGTGAAGATGTTCAGGCAGGTGAAAGCACCCCCAGGTCATGTGAAAGAAAGAGCAAACCCGAAACAAGTGAATCAGGAAGGTGATGTTCAAAGATACGGCGGGTTGAAAGCGATAAAGAAAGATGAGACCATCTTTGCCGCGTACGACAAGGCAGAAATGAGGAAGGTCAAGATTATGATAGTAGCGAATTCAGACTTCGTACACATTTCCAAGTCTCTGTTTTGGCCGGATGTTATAATGTTGGCAGCGGTCGATGTGGACCTAATGCAATCGGTGTCAATGGCGATCGGGGTACAAAGACAGACGGAGATGAACCCAATCATAATTGTGTTTGCTGGCATCAATGACCATTTACACAGTAGGGGTTTCCTGAGCAGACTCAGAGAGCCTACGACGGCAGAAAGCGCTGTATGGCCAGCAATAAAAGATATCCTCGAGTCAATGGATGAAGTAGTGGATACCTTGAAAGAGGGCTCCTTCACCAAGATGACACCGAGAGCCGTGTTCGCGCTGTCTCCGGGGTATGCACGTCTCCCGGATGGACTAAAGCTCGTGTATGCGATTGTGGCTTTGCTCTCGGAAGGGAAATATGATGTAATCAGATCGGCCCCATATCGCGAGATAGAGATGGAGAATTTGAGACCACTCAGGGCTGAACTACCGTTGGTGTGGTCGGATATCTCCAACGCAATGAGAGGATTCAAGGACCACTCACTACACATGCTAGTGTTGGACGAGATGCTGGGGTTGGAACTGTCCAACTTCAGTCGTCAGCTCAAGTTGAAGCCAGTAATAGATGACGACCATCGAGTAATTGTGGAGATGTCGAAAGACTTATGCTTCCGAGGAATGGACATAAAGAAGGAAGGAGAGAGAAGAAACAGCTCAAAGGATACCAGAGCTCACTTGGAAGCAATGGTTTTGAGAACCAAGCCAGAAGCTAACCAGTGGTTACACCTAACTCCTCGAGTAGCGGCATTGGGCGCGGATGCTTTTGAGCAAGTCCCAGTGATAATCAGGAAGATCCACGCCTACCTTGTGAAGGAGGTGAACCTGGCCGAAAAAGCCGAGGAAAATGCAGCCGAGTTTGTAAATAGAGTGTGCCAGGTTACCCTGGAAACTTTCTGGACTCAGAAGGTGAAGGGAGAAGAAGACTTTGAGCGGACTGATAGCATGCTGGAAGGGCTAGTAGCCGGATAGACCGTGTCCTTCCTGGCAAAAATCTACCCAAAACTCTCTCGATACTTGATAAAACAATTCTTCCAAGCAGTAGTGGAAGTATCAATCGTTGAACTACTAGCCTTGTTCGCGACGTTTGGAGCAGAAATCTTCGTGAAGGGACGGGTAGTACTGCTCACCAAAGGAGTTCAGAACTTGCGATTAGATGGACTTCTAACATTGATTGCAATAACACATGGAAACTTGGGAGGACTGATGAACCTGACACCTTACTCAGTGCAGATGAGAGAGGATGTGAGGAGATTCGATGTGAAGAAAGCCACAGATTCGTGGAATAAGATAAGAGACCTGAGACATACTCTTATCCAGTATCTCCTACAGCAGAATCGCTTTGGAACAGGAGAGGATGAGACGATTGAAAGGGAGGAGGTTCTGAGACGACATGTTGGGGGCATGCCCCTGCTAACTGATCTAAGCTTAGCTATGAGGACCGATCCCTAAGCGTTGATCAGAGGAGCCACGGAGTTTATGACAGTGATCTATGGACCAGCAGTTAGATTTGCGTTCCCGGATGTTAGGGTGGAAACGTACAGGAGGTCGGTGCTGCACCTGAACCTCATATCAGCAGTGGATGGGAGTGTGCTGAACTGGTGAGAGCAGCATGTATTGCGAGAACTCATGAGCGAAGATCTGTTGTTTGGAAAGATAGCAGAGCCAGAAATGACGGTCGTCAACTGTTAAGAAGGATGTTGCTCGGAGCAGTCTCCGTAGTGCAAACTCCTAGACTGAGAGTGTTTGAGACCAAGGAAAGGAGGGTAGCGAAATTCTCGGAAACGATGGATCCGTGTTTTGTGGGCAGGAATGCCGCAGTGTTACAGTATACGCGATTTGCTTAAACGGATCAAACCACGAGAAGGCGCATAGGCAATGCAGCGACTCTGAAGCTTGGAGCGTTTGAAACGGAATGGGCAGAACTGAATTTGGTGCCTATGAGGATGAGAGGCAGAACCGAATTACCTGAAGCCTCCCTGATTTTGACTAGTGTGAAACTGGAGTTAACAGTGGGAGAACGCTGCAGACGAGAACCTTCCTGGCATCCTTCGGCTATGAGGAAATCAAAATGGTCCATGGAGAAGAGGAAGATAAATCAGCCGGCAGGCTAATCATACCGAAATTTCCGCAAGGGGTCAAGACTGAAAAGCAAGGACCCTCAAACTCAAAAGATACATCAGAAGGAGATGATGGGCAGGGAGGAAGCCGTCGATCGGAAGAATTCATGCAAGAGGATCCCGATCAAGTTGAGATGGAAGACGACAAGGCATCGACAGGAGGAGTATCTAGCTTGGATTTCAATTTCCTCAGTGACTTTGAAAACAACGCGGATACGTCGGAAGTGACTAAACCAGCAAACGAGGATACTTCAACACTGGAGCCTCCGTCGGCTTTTGTGGAAATGAACCGGAACTTGCCGGAGAGCAGCTCTCCGGGAAATTCTAAAGACAATGACCAAAGACTCCTCATGGAATCACCAAGGAGAAGAAGGATAGAAGGCGCTGCCAGAGTACCCTTCTTGGGAACGTTACCCGAAGAAGAGTGGGAGGTACATCACCGAGACCATGAAATTAGGACGGGATGGAGATTGGACAGAGTGTCCTTCATGGAAGAAGTCTGGACAGTAGTTCAGAGCTACGGAACCCAGTCCATTTTGAAAGTAGGTCTCAAACGACCACTAATGCGGGAAGTCCTTGACAAACTCGACGAGTGTGAAGGGAGATTGAGTGAGTTGTTGATCGACTCAGCCACTGACGAGAGTGAAGCAAACTCTCCTATCAAGATGACACCGCAAGAGGATAAAGGAGAAGTGGTATATCTGTCGAGAACCAGGAAAGGAACGATGCGATCGAAATTGGTGATTGATAAGATCAACGAGATGAAGATGAAACTAGGCAGCAAAGTGATACCGAAGAGGGCGGGAAAGACGAAGATGGATTCGGAAATATCGATAAAAGCTGTCAACTCAGCAAAAAGAAAACGAGTTGACGAAGCTATGGATTTGGGATAAGGTGATAATCGATTGCCAGGCACATACAGGATGTTTGGGGATGTAGCAATGGTGCCGCCCATTCTCATGGCAGGGATAAAATCAACGGGTTATAAATCCAAACGGAGTGCCGCACTCTTACTGGAGCAACATTGGAAATGGAGATAATCAGCCCATGTGGGGAGAGTACAATGAAAGACTTTAAACCGTCTCCCATGAACCACGGAGAAGGAAGTGTCGTAGGACAGCTAGTCCCAGTGGAATATAACCGACTGATGCTGTCGGAGACTCTATCAGTCGATGAACCCGCCGGTGGATACATGGAGATATTGGAGTACAGAAACTCGGCCAGAGGACACTTAATGGCTCTGGAAGACAAGAGTGCCATGGGAGGTTATCTGGAGACAATGATGCAAGGCACTACCCTCAAGCAAAAAGCATACGGGACTCTAGCTTCGTCTGAGATGCAGGCAGAAACGATCGAACAATTGGTGAGCCTTCCAAGGAAAGCTGTAGTGTTACGGTACTTTGAGGAAGAGATGAGGACTACGCCGAGGATACACGCTCTGATAGCAGTACCCTACGTGAGGACTGAATTACAACTGAGGTTCGCCTGGTGCATGATCGGACTGACTCGCAAGGAATTTGATTCAGAAGAAAGAAAAAGATCGAACTAAGAAAAGGTCTTCCTGATGACGAGCTTGAGGGATCTGATAACCCAAGAGGGAGCAGCAGTAGCATGCGCGAAGCGGAAAGACACGCTCTGTTTCATCCAATTCATGATAGAGCAAATTTCCGTGCCAGCATTGAATACTTGTGTCAAGATGCTGAGAGAGGGCGATGAATGAGTGAGAGCCCTACTCTTGCTAGCACTGCTGGATATACATCAAAGCAAACCAATGAGGGTGAACATGAAAGAACCAGTGGAGCTAGAATCCATGAAGAAAATAGACGAAATCAGGAGATTTTCAAACAAGGAGCTGAGGCTCACTAGGGAATCTATGGGAGCACTGCCGAAATCCAATGAATACTGTAGACCGATCAGAAAGAAGTCATACAGTTACGTGTCCGGAGTCATAGTGATAGCGTACAACCCGTTTCTCAGTGAAGACATACGCGATTACTTCTTTGATTACAAGCAAGCAGTGTTGCTAAGAGTTTGGACGTCTAAAATTGCAACGATGAGAAGCGCTGCTAATCAGCAGACCAGGTTGGGACTAGTTTTGGAGGAAAAAGTGACTGTACTTTCCGTGCCAGAATCCGACAAACGAGTGGAGTTTGGATTGGGATTCTCAGATGAATTACTAAAAACGAGCTTGATGGAAGTGTGGGAACTGATGAGACCATCATGGTGTCCGAGTCCCAACGCTGATTCGATACTACTTGCAACACAAGATGCGCAGAGGGAACTAAATTCAGACTGTAATCTGCGTGATATTAATTTCATCTATAACGTGATGACAACAGCCTCTAAGAGTAACGGGAAAGACAAAGTGGAAATGCCTGGCTGGGGACCAGAAGACTGGGTTAAATCTGTTCGCTGTCTGGGACAAGTCTGTGGACTGGAAGGTCACGTTTGTGGAGGCCTAGATTGCGTGAAAACCCTGGAGAAACAAACAACACAAACAGTTGACAATGTTGTTTGGGAACGTTGTGATGAAAACAAGAACGGAAACGGAATTGATCGCAGATTGTCATGGAGGAACCGAGGTGAATCTAGTGACTGCACTAGGATTCTACAGCATGTTTGGTTCTTTAGAGTCTTAGAGTCACCATTGAATCTAGAACAGAAACATGAGATGGTCACGGCCATCAGTGTAGAAGTGTTCCCAGGAGTTTTGCAGACCGAGCAAAAGCACATAGGAAAATGGAGAGAAGCGATCGAGGCGGAAATGAACATCAGACACAGTGAAACTTATCGCAGACCTTTGGGAGCGCGATATTTGGTGGTATCGACATTAGCTCCAATGTGCAGGAGCGGGAACCCAGTGAATTTCGTGGCTGTGGATGTAAAAAGTACGAGAACGATCGTGGATCAAACCTTCTCAGTGCCAAAGTGTGTAAGACTAGCGAGAATGTCAGAAAAGTCTTACGAGTTACTATGCAAAATGTTCTCAGCAGTTCCAGAGAGAACTAAGGAGGAGTTAGTATCGATACTGGGAAGGAAGTTCATGGGATACGTCAGTGGGAACTTCAGTGACTTTGAGAGACAAAAACAGAGAGGATCAACCGTTACGGATTACAATACAGTAGATGAGAATGATGAGGTCCATCAAGTGATGATGGAAGTGGAACCACTACTGGAAGGTTCGGGAAAGCGTAACTGGAGGAGCATCATGTTGACGCATGACGAGTTTCCTTGCCATTGCTTGCTGCAAACATGGTGGTACCCCGAACGTAGTAATCTGGTGTTGATCTGGGACTCTGGAGAGCTGCTCTCCATGGATTTACCAGACTCATCACGACCCATAACAATAGTGATAGTGGGAGTTATGATGGCGATACGATGGCTGGAAGCTCATGCGAAGAATAACAATAGACAGGAGGCACCAACGCGAGAAAAATTGCAGAAATTGGATTGTCTAAAAGATTTAGATCTTTTTCAGACAACGTGCAAGATCCTGAACATTCCGATGGAAGTGAAAAAGATATGGGCAAGGAGATGACTGATGCCAGGGTTTAGAGCCAACATGACTGCATGGTTGTACGAGTATGCCAGGAAGCATATGTCGATAGTGTGTATCAGCTGGACATTGGGGCAGGAGCTTTCAAGCGAGATTTCGTGACTCATCGGAATGCAGTGACCACCGCCGTAAAGAGAATCTCAAGGTTGAATGAACGTGATGGAAGGGAGAAAGAAGAGATGTTGAAGGAAGATTTGGAGAGAAATGTGACGTTGTGTCTCCACAACAGCTTCTGCAGGAGCAGAGAATCAAACGTTGACCCCCTACTTTGTTGTAAACAAAAGGTAGAAGAGCAGAAGTGTTGGAGGAATGCTTCCAACAGCGTCAGAATGGCTACCGATGTGTTGCAAGACACAAAGACTGAAAGTGCAGAGTCAATGTCGCAGGAGGAGGAGATGAAGCATTGACAAATGACCGAAAAACAACATGCGAAAAGAAAAAAAATAGAAGAATTTAGAAGTTTTAGAACTTCTGAACGACAAAAAAAGAAGAAACAAAAAAGTGACGAAAGAGAAGAAGTTAAACTCAGAATCGTTTAAATGTGTGACAAAAAACTCAAGTGAGAAACTAAGCAACCAAGTTGTAATTACAACTGAAAGAAAACATTTAGTTGAGTTTTGAACATTAATGAATTTGTTGCAATTATAAATTTGCATTTTGATTTTTGTTAGTGGCTTTAGAGACACTTACTATTTATTTTAGAAAGGTTTGAGTGAAGAGTATATTTATATATTCTAGCCTGCATGATTGTTTTCAATCAACTACGACAACTGATCGTTTTGCGGTGAGATGAAAGGCTTGGGTAGTCTCTTGAAGAGGGATATTGTTTCATTGTTCTTTCTAACCACAGAGTTCCTTAATTTTAATGTTCAGGACCAATAACAACTAAAATTTCCGAAGGGAAGAAGCATAGTAGGATAATTTTAGCTTGTTGGTTGGCAGGAATGTCCTGCAAATGAACACCTTTTAACACCTAGTAGAAAAAGTTTTAAATCAGGGCGTTGACAAGGGAAGTCAGAAAAAAATGTTTTATCTTAAGTCATATCCACGAAAGTGCAGATCAGTGAAAGAATTTGGAAGGCTGTAGTAGTGTAGTATGATGCCATTTATATTCTGCAGTGAGTCGATAAGACGTAGATAAGAATAATTTCATGCATTTTGTAAATTCTGTTCGATGAAACTGTACCAATTTTACGAACATTGCGAGATTCAATGGGGACATTGACCGGGCCGTCCGGGGAGTATGTGACATTCGACCAGAATGGACGAAAATACAGATTCGGTAATTTCGAATTGTTAGCTGCTGTAACAGTCGCCTACTTTAGTCACATATGAGGCTTAAGAAAAATAGGCCCTATAACCATTGGCTCAAGAGTCAGGGACACTATCTCTTGTGTTTTTCCGCCTCAAGAACGGTCGGAGCCAATTCGGTTCGCTTGCGACATGAGACTGGAACCCATTACAGCTTAAAGGCCACTACCAAAATACCCCCCCACTCTAGAAATAAAAACGTCCCCATACTTAGGTCTCGAGATACCCAAAATACATGAACGCCGTTAAAAACCGGGTCGGAACAATCCGCTTAGTTACTTTTTATTGGACAGTGGAACTTTGATCCATTTCAGATGGATCAACCTAAAACTCGCCTTATCTCAACATAACTATCATAAAATGCACTCGAGAAATTTAAATTGGAACTTACATATCGACGCACTTGAGTATGAGGAGTGAGTTAAAGATGAGCAGCTTGAGAATTAACTAATATAACTAAATAAGTTTTAAGGCCAATTAGTTTCAATAACGAAAGTAAGTTCTGTCTCAAGAATTGAAGTTTTCGTTTGGACCATTAGGACACTCGAGTAGTCCTCTATTCCGTTGAAGGTCCACACTATTCCATTCGAATAGTGATCCTTCCTCAAGTCAATGTTGTTTTTTCCTGTTTTCGGGATAAGACAGCTCTACTCTCTTGATATTTCGTATCGAGAAATTGCGAACAGCAATTTCCTGCCTTTTTCTTGAGTAGTTTCCCGCTCTTGTTAATTCGGGTGTTCTGATTTTTTACTTTTTCATTTTCAGTTGGTTCGAGAAAACTGAGCATGACATGCTCAATTCGAATTTTGCAAAATTAAAATTTCACTCCAAAATTGCGTTTTTCTCAAGGTCAAAACCCCAGACATGACCGACTGGCACATACTCCCCGGACTCGAGATCGATGTCCTCATCGTGTGTTGTCATCTGCCAATAAGTCCCAGAGAACCGAGTGTTGCTCAAGATACAGTGCCAGTGGTCATTTACAGAAGTTTGCATCGAACTTAAGCTTATCTACCTTGCAAAATTCACGACCATATAAAATTTTCACACTACCGCTAAACAGCAATCAAAATCTGCACACACCTGCACCCTTGAATCCCCGCTTTTTAAGCTGGTAATTTTTAAAATTTCTTTTGTCCTATTTCAGTCAGAGAATTGTCATGCATCAATTTGATTTATATACTAGATCTATCATATTAATAACAATATCTTATTCGTCTAAAATTTCTTTTCCGTGAACCCAGATTTTATCCAAGTTCACGCTCAAGCCCCCTCCCTCTCAAGACTCAAGACTCTAGAATTTCCTTTCGAGCCACTGGCTCACCTCATGTTCTTCGCCTTCGAGGTACCTGATACCGGTGTTCTTGGCACTGTAATTTGTTCCAATAGTGCCTCTTCGTCATCGGAGCTAATCACAATTTCCTCCCAGGCCTTCAGCTGTTCATAGGCTCGCATCCACTCTCTCTGCTCTTGCAACCTTTTCAATTGACTTGGTAGGCCTTTCACCTTCGACTCCCGGTTCAAGCAGAAGGAGTTATGAAGACACAAGCTCACATTCCTCGCCAGGTCCTCCTCCAGTATCGTTTCCCTCGCTCTAGAATTGTCTCTGGATATTCTGCCTACTCTTTTCCACCCCGCCGTGATTGCGTTTCGATGGGTTAGCAGAGGTCTCTTAAAGGCATCTGGCCCTATTTCAGCTTACCGCTTGATCCCGGTCGAGGTTCGCCTTATTCTTCTCCCGCTGGGTTCTCTCGAGTTCTTTTTTCATGGCACTGACGTCCGGATAAGCCTCCCCCGTCTGCTGTGCCCGTGACATCGACGGTACTTTACTCGTACTCTGGCTCGCGGGCCTGACTGATGGTCTGGCCGGCAGTGGGAATTCCCCCGCGCCATACTCTGTGTTGTTGTTTAGACCAGGGTTCCTCGCCAAATCGAACCCCCTTATCGCTCCATCCACGTTCCAGGACAGCCATCTGGTCTGTGCTTGATCGGACACCCCTTCAGTGGTGTAGCCTACCATCAAGACCGCCTCCGTCGCAGACTCTCGACACTCGCCCTCATCCTCCAATTGTAGGATGGCGTTCAGCATCACTGCCATTCTCTCGTTCACTTGAGTGTAATCCAGATCTCTCAGCCGTCTGTACAGTTCGTCAAGTGTGGGCTTTTTCAGAGCCGATGGCATAGACTTCCAGTATCGATCGGCCATTTCTGTGACTTCGATTGACTCTTTGAGTATTAGTACTTGAGTTTTACCTGAGCAACTTGAGTTTTACCTGAGCAACTTGAGTTTTACCTGAGCAACTTGAGTTTTCTTGAGATGTCGTTCTCTTCTTTTGATTAAATACAGATGAGTAGTCAATTTGAGATCAACAAATCAATCTGAAAATAACACCCGATATTTAGACCGACAAGCTATGTTCCTAACCAGAAAGCCCCATTACTTTTATGATTAAAAACCCTCCCCTTTTCGCCCTACTAAAATGATTCAATTTAAATTTTCTAAAAAAACATGCAGACACATTTTATGTTTTAGCACCATCATTCATTTAAAATGATGATTGTCATGCCAATCACCCATGAGATCCCTTACCTGTTTCGTACCCCAATACCTAGCTCAAGATTCTTCCCTCACACCCGACTCGACGCTCCCGTGTACCTGACTCAGGCGATGCTCAAG
>NW_026971397.1:0-93550 GCF_963678635.1 Symsagittifera roscoffensis | reverse complement strand
AATACTACTCTCAGCGATGAACATAGCGATGACAAATGGTAAAAAAATGATTTTCAAGCAGTTGAATGTAATAGCGATTAAAATTTTGTGCAAAGTCCAACTGTTGAAATCAAACCTTGAACACAGACAGCAGATAAAGAAAGGCTTTCATCCTTCTTCAATATGCCAAACACAGCAAGTTGTAATTATATTACAACTTTTCACATAAGTATTGCGAAGATAGTAAGTTCGAGGAACTGGAAATGTGTACACACTATTTTTATCTAGCATCATAAGCCGAAGAGAACTTAGACGATTGTGTATTACCTGAGCAAAAAGCTCAATGGACACATAATTCGTTAAAAGGACTGTAGAAATGACTTGATAGCTGGAGTGGAGAAAAAAATTCCCCAATTACATGCTGCGGTGTTCATAAGAAGAAAATTAAAGGAAAACCAGGAGTATTCAAAGAAAAATTTTGTGAAAAATCCGCTGAAAAGTCGTGTCTGTGCAGCAAGACGTATTGCTGCTATGATAGTAAGAGGGACATATTCGAAGTCAGTAGCAAAGAGCACAAAGAACTCTTGAGGATACCGGGAACAATCCAAAGACAACAGTCTAGGTAAAGACAATTGATTGACGAGGCTACAATTTTCAAGTTGACAATTCGTGGATTCAGAAAAATTAAGCATCTATTCGGAAAATGTTAGCACACTTAAATGGGACACAGTTACTTTTTTTACCCGGAAAAGTAGTTTTTATGATGAAATCCTGACTAAAATATTGACTTGGTAAATCTAGCGTTTACACTGTAATGAATCTCCATATGATATAACAATTTATGATTTTTCTGATAATTCTTTTTATAAACCTGAAAAATCTTATTTTTGCACCACATTTTTGACAAGTTAAGATCGAGCATCGAAACACAAAACAAATGAAACCTTTTTGCCATCTACTCTAAAATTTTAATAAGGTCATTGAAAACCTACTCCCCATCTTAAGCCTGCAGACCGAAAGTGGTCCGCAGGCACCCCTACCAGTAGTAGGCACCCCTCACACAAGATGAGAAATTGACTCTGAAACTGACGGTTTTAAGGCGCGAAAGAAGAGAAGAAATAATTTTGAAAAAATGGTGTTCATTTATCAATAATCAAGATCGAAGTATAAATCTGAGACTTTAACCAGAGGTGAAAGCAGAAAAAAAACGTTTTCCATCTTGATGACGATCACTTTTTCATCTTGACTGCGATCACTTCAAAAAGTTTTTTGGTGCTATGGGATGATACAATTGTTTCTGCTCTCGCCACGAGTCCCGTTCATCTTTTACATTTTTGTCAAAAACCAAGATTAAGATCGAGCATCAAAAAACACAACAAATGAAACGTATCTGTCATCTACTCTGAAATCTTAATAAGGGCTTTGAAAACCTACTCCCTATTTTAAGCATGCGGACCAAGAGTATATAGCCCATCTCAGTACAAAGAAGTCTACAGGCAGCCCTCCCAGTAGTAGATGTTGGAGGTTAAGTGGGTGGGGAGGGGGTGCATGGGAGACCATGCGCCCCGTTATAGATATCCCATGCTACGAAAACGTTATACTATGAGATTTCTGGTATCCCATGCTATGTATTACCATTGGGTATAGGGTCTATGTATTAAGTTAATTACGTATTAAGATATTTATTGAGATAAGGATTAGAAATGACACGATTTCGTGGTTTGTGTGATGGTAAGATAAGAGTTAGAAAAATTGAATTTTTTAAATGTTTTTTTTTTTAATTTTGTTCTTGTAAAAATTCTCGGGGCGCTCATCCAATTAGTAAAAATCACATATTTTTACGTGCAGATTGTAAAATGAAGATATTGTATTATTTTTCGTGGTTCATGATGAGTCATTGGGAAGAGTTTTAGCGCAAAAGCTTGGATTGTTTTCTTAAAGTTTTTGAAGCACGATAATGTTTGATCTAATTTGAGTTATGAATTGTTTTATATGGACTAATTATGCTCGAACTTGAACCAATTTGCTGAATTCCATCATCTTGAACTTGTTTTTTCTTAAAATAAAAATAACTAAGTCTTTTTTTTTGCTGATGGGTGGCCGACATATGATTTACGGTTCTGAATCCTTTATTTGTAGATGTAAGGTTGACTGCTTTATCGAGTATTCTTCTGTATTTTTACTTGAGTCTATCTCCAGTACTCGTTTGTTCAAACCTTTACTACTGAATTTGAATTTCTGTACATCTCAATTCCTCTTTTAAAAAACCGCTTTTTATGGATACTGCAACTTTAGAGGAAGAAATTAGATATTGCATCTGCATTGAAAGAGTCACTGCAACCGTTTTCTATCATTTTTACTCAATTTTACCCTAGCAGTTCTCTTATCTGATTGGATACAATCAATTAAATTTTCATCGGCAGGTGCTAGGTAAAGTGAAACTGCTTTCAACTCCAACTCTTCATAGTAAGTTAAAACACAAAACTTGTCAAAGAATTACCTCCAACAGTTTCAAGTTTGCAAGCTTTGCACTACGGGCTTACTGACTGCCTTATGAGTCTTTTCATTGTTGAGATACTTCATGATTGTATGCCTGGAACTATACATCATCTGACTTCCATAAAATGAATTACCCAAAACTTTCATACTTTTTGCTTCAACTCCCTGTAGAAAGTTTTCACCCCCTTCTCTTCTAACATCAACCAATAAGCGAAAAAAAATTTTGAAACATTTTTGATGAGAATACTGAACAAAACGAATTGCCAAGTTGCAATTTAAAATTGAAGAGAGGAGTTATCACTGTTCCATTTTCTAGCTTGAAGAAAGATATCAGCATTCTCTGAGGATGTTTTAAAGTTTCAATCTCGACTGCAAAGTTTTTCATGTAGTCTCCAATATTGCTTCTTCTAACTTCAGAGTTTTTGAAAGTTTGAAGTGACAGTTTTTGATATTCGTTCGAGTGGATCAAGTAAAATGCAATTAACATAGCCAAAAAGAGAACTATTTTACATTTTAGCTTGAAGGGAGTCTGTAGAAAGAGATCTTTTGAAGGAAAGTTGGTTTTGACAGGGTAAAAGTAGCTCAGTAGGAAAGTTGGTTTTGACAAGAAGGTAAAAATAGCTCAATGCTCTTTATTTTGTTCATGAGTTGCGACTGCATGGTTAAACGTTTTAAATCTCTATTCGTTGACTTCAAATTCACTGCATCATCCAGTACTTTTCGATACTTCGACATCGACCCATCTCCAGAGTCTCCTGCTGCGCGTTTGTTCAGTCCTTTACTGCTAAACTTATACTTTTGAATTTTAATATCGTAACTGCAGTTTTTTTATACTATAGATGCACATCATTTAAGTGCATCTGAACTCCTCCTTGAACAATCCTGGTTCTCTCTTGTCATGCTACTTATGTTAAGAGCAGCAAGTACGTGAGAAAAATTGTTTTTTGCATGTGCTCTAAAATTTTCTTGACAATCCTTGTTCTGTTTTCCTTTCCATTCTGCTCGCTTACTGGGAAGGATACATTCATCTAATATTTCTTCTGCCAAATCCAAATAGCGAGAGTCTGTATCCATTTCAATTTCTTTAAATTTGTTGACATCGCAAAATTTATCGAAAAAAATTATAATACAGCTTCAACATTCTCAACTTGGCATACTGTAGTATAAAGAATCCTTCTATAATTGTTTCCAATCAAGATGCTCTCTAGTAGGTTTAACACGTTCCACTTCAGACAAATCTTTAGCTACGATACTGAGTCTCTTGACGAACTGGTTATTGATAACTTTATAGGCTTTTTTTTCTCAAAGAAGTTTATTCGTTGTTTGTTTTGATCTGTCCAATATTTGATAGCCATAGGAATTTTTTCCTAGCAAGTCATTGCTTCGGCTAATTTACCAGATAATGGATTTTCATCACCGGCTCGCCTAGCGTCAACAACAGACTGAAAGAAACTGTTGAATAATTAACGTGCTGTGTTTTGTACAGATCGATGCTTTTGTACACTGTAGTCCAAGATCCTAGTAAAATGTAAAAAAAAGTGGCGCTATAAAAGTTCCGTTGGTTATATTACCTCGTTATCAACATTCATTCCTTGCGGTTGTCTTAACAAATCGTTTTCTTCCGCATATGTCTTTATATATTTCCCAATATCATTTGTGGTAGAAAAAATTTAACATTTTCAAAAAAAAATTGCTTTTTTTGCATAAATTTACATAAAAAATTCATACCATTGACCGAATGAATATTATTAAGGTTCTACTGGAAGATTTTCATCAAAAGAAAAGCTGATTAAATTGCGTTAAATTCACACAATTTATCGGTTTTTTGTAGCTTTCGAGGAACCATTTGTCGATACTTTTGTCAAAAAGGACTATGAAGATCTCTTTTCACCCAAAGAATTATCAAAATAGTAAGTTTTATCCATTTTAGCAATCATGATCCAGTGTTCTCGTTTATCATAGCTGGTGGCTGAGTTAATAATTGCAAAAGATTGTTTTGTTAGTTGAGGCATTTTATCAGCTGAAAGAGACCCCATATAATTAAACCTGAGCTCTGGAAATTTTTCGATAATTTGCAAAAAAGAAAAATTATCCTTTTGTTCAATTGTTAATTGATTTACATCGAAAAATAAAAAAAATTGATGGTTTGATACTGCAATTTAGGATACAAAAATATGATTAATGACATACACAACTCTAGTTATTGAATCAACAAAGTCCTAAAAACAAGCCTTATGTAGTGGGCAAAGATTATTGAACAGTTTTCACAGTCTAATTTGAAGAAATTTTTTGGGTTTTCAATTAAACAATATTCATTTTCTTTATTCATTCTGGATTTCTAGGTCAGAAAAAAATAAATTACTTAGTTCAGAGACAATAACAACGAAAAACCTGAAAGAAAGTACAGTGTTTTAATAAAAACTAAAAAAAAAAAACATTTTCAGCGACTGTTTCAAATTTATTAATTTGAGTATTTCTCCCAAGACTATCACTTCAGTTACTTGCTCCTAGGATAATTGGAAGAGCATTCATAATCTCAAGCTTTTTTCACTCAGTTCTCGATATTGCAACTGTTCAGCTGCATCCTGTAGTGAACTCCAGTCAAAAACTAGAATGTAGTTATTTCATAAACCTTCCATGGGAAGAGCTGGAAAATCCTCCTTACACCGCATTGTTTTCATTTTTGTAACATAGGTGCAACAAGAAGAAATTGTATCTTTTGAAACTATTGCTCTTCAACCCGAATACTTTTAAGCACTCTCAAATGAATTGTTGATAGTTAAAAGAAGTTTTATGAAAAACTCTCACAGCAGCTGAATTTGTATTCATTGCAGCAGCTATTCTTCTGATTGTTGCATTATTGAAATTATTTTTCTGTATAAAATGGTTTTTAGGCGATGAAATGATAAAAATTCTTGTTAAGTTTTCCATGGAAATGTAATGAGCAGGCTCCCTTTCCAGATTCTATTGCTAGTCTTGATGATTCGAGATAGCAAGGTTTCATTGCAAGATTTGAGGTTTTTTAGCTGCTAGAGATTGTCTAGTAAAAAGCGAACAATCAACTAGTTTCTGTCTACCATTTGCATTATCAAGCAACATGTCAAAATTGAGTCTAGCTAAAATTAGTTAATTTCAAATTTAGGTTGGTTTTGTTAGTAACAGTTTTTCACAAGTGAGCGAATTAATAGCAAGCCTCCCATAGAGTGAAAAAGTTATCCCTAACCCTGAGGAATTTACTCTATCAGTGAACGGAAACGTATCAAATGCTTCCGGATACTCTTCAAATCTATATCCATCACCAGCAATTATTCCTGTATTACTCACTGCCGACGAGTTGAATTCGTTCGATAGTAGTGTTGGTTGAATGAATTCAGCGCGGGGGAGGGCGTGCTGACCCCCAGGTTTTAACAACTCTCAGACAACAGAGTATTCGGTCGGCACGCAATGTATTAGCATAAGGAATA
The DNA here is from genome assembly GCF_963678635.1 of Symsagittifera roscoffensis. NCBI lineage: Eukaryota > Metazoa > Xenacoelomorpha > Acoela > Convolutidae > Symsagittifera > Symsagittifera roscoffensis. The sequence continues at coordinate 87,608 of NW_026971397.1, read as the reverse complement.
GATTTCCCATTTTAATAAAATAGGGAAAAGAATTGATAAGGTTTCAGTGTGATAGTAAGAGAATGGTACGAAAAACGGTATTTTTAGAATTTTGTGTCAAAATGTCTAGTTTTTTTGCAGAAAAATTCGGCGCGCGCTACCTAACTGGTAAATTCCATTGGTTAATTACGTGGGAATAGATTTTCCAGTGTATTAACATTGGTTATACATTTCAGATGATAAGATGGTAGTTTCGAGAAAAAAAATGTTTGCGCCCGATTTTGCCGATGACTCAAATTCTAAATAATTTCTTAATCAAAAAACAAAAAACTATTAACCCAATTACAGCGCTTGAAAAGGATTGCTGAAAAAAGGTTAATTACAGAAAAAACGTAATAATCTACAATATCGTTTACAAGTTTACCACATTATCTCTTACAAATTTAGAGGTTTAGTGTGTATTCCATCATATTCAACTTCTCTTGTAGGTAAATATAGCTCAATCCTTTTTAGTTTGTTCCTGAGTTGCGACTGCATTGTTAATCGTTTTAAATCTCTATTCGTTGATTTCAAACTCACTGCATCATCCAGTTTTTTTCGATACTTCCACATCGGCCCATCTCCAGAGTCTTCTGCTGCGCGTTTGCTCAGTCCTTTCCTGCTAAACTAATACTTGTGAGTTTTATTATCGTAACAGCAAAAAGTTTTACTAGAGATGCACATTATTGAAGTGCATCTGAACTCCACCTTGAACAATTCTCGTTCTCTCTTGTCATGTTACTTATGATTAGAGCAGCAAGTACGTGGGAAAATTGTTTTTCGCATCTGCTCTGAAATTTTCTCGACAATTTTTGTTTTGTTTTTGTTTCCATTCTGCTCGCTTGCTGGGAAGGATACATTCATCTAATATTTCTTCAGCCAAATCCAAATAGCGAGAGTCTGTATCCTTTTCGACTTGTTCAAATTTGTTGACATCGCAAAAGTTATCGAAAAAATTATAATACAGCTTTAACATTCTCAACTTGGCATACTGTAGAATAAAAATCCTACAATAAATGTTTCACGATGCTCTATAGTAGGTTTAACACGTTCCACTTCAGACAAATCTTTAGCTACGATACTGAGTCCTTTGACGAACTGGTTAGTGATAGCTTTATGGGCTTTTTTTGTCTCTAAGATGTTTTATCATTGTATGTTTTGATCTGTCCACTATTTGATAGCCATAGGAACTTTTTCCTAGCAAGGTAATTGCATCGGCTAACACACCAGATAATGTATTTTTATCACCGGCTCGCCTAGCGTCAACAACAGACTGTAAGAAACTGTTGAATACTTTACGTGCTGTGTATTGTACAGATCGATGCTTTTGTACACTGTAGTCCAAGATCCTAGTAAAATGTAAAAAAAACGGCGGTATAAGTGTTCCGTTGGTTAAATTACCTCAATATCAACATTCATTGAGGTTGTTTTAACAAATCGTTTCCTTCCGCATATGTCTTTATATTTTCCCCAATATATTTCTGGTTTTGTAAATTAACTAGAAAATTTAGCATTTTCAAACAAAAAGTGCATTTTACATAAAATTACTTTAAAAATTCATACCATTCACAGAATGAATATTATTTAAAATCCTCTGATGATTTATATAAGAAGAAAAGCTGATTAGAATGCGTAAAGTTCACACAACTTATCAGTTTTTTGTACCTTTCGAGGAACCATTCGTCGATACTTTTGTCAACTACGTTGTTTCTAAATTGATCCCACCAACTACACTCCCACATGTTCTATAGAGTATCCTTTTTTCTCGAAAGTGATTTTTTGAAACCCATCAATTTCTCTTTTCTTGCTTCCTCGTTTGATATCATCATCGGTTAGGCTTGATCTTGTTTTTTAACAAGGGCAAAAATGGAATTAACAAACAATTGCTTCAAAAACGGTCTTACAATGGTTGCAATAACCATCAACACTGAAGCACTTATTTTTTTCTGTGTTCCTGTAGTGTCGTAACTCTCAAGCTTGCTTTCAGGTATGGTTGCTTGAAAAAATGAACTGACCATATTTTCAAGCGTTCCATTTCGATTTTGCCTTGCCTTGCGATTTTGTGTTTCTTCATTGTAGTCCCATCTCGTATACAAGCCTGTGGGCATATCCTGACACATAGCATAAGGATAGAGATAACTAGCATCAATATAAACAATTAATTTACACAAGTTGTCTACTTTTCGAATAACGTCGCGTTTGCTTCTGCTTTCCTTCTGAAAACAATTGAAGGACAACCGATCCTATCTTCCCGTATTTTTTCAAGTCAATATCACTTGAAAAGATTGGGTAAAATTTATAGTCGGTTGACTTGGGTAGACCGATATGTCTCTTCCTTTGTCATGATAAAATTCAATCATTTTCTGCGTAGCTTCAAGGGTAGAAACAACATCCTTAGTGTTATACCACTGTAGTAAATCGCAAAATGAAGTCATGTTTTCCTGTTCACAGATAGATTTAAGGTAGTTGTAGTTTTCCAGTCACGCAAGTGGTTCGGCTTTCAACCCAAATTTTTTTATTACTTGCTCTTCACTTAGCCCAGTAATGAGAAGCTTCTGAAAACTCCAAAACTCTTTATCCAGAGGCTTGCTATTCTTCAGTTTACTGTAAAAATTATGATACGACGGTAGCTGTCGTTCATCAAGCTGGTTAGGAGCATCAAACCCCTTGTATGTAAAGTATTCTTTCATCGCACTGGCGTTTTGAGCTTTTAGTCTGGAGCAGTAGCTCCACCCAAAATTTTCATAACGTCCAGAAGTTGAACGTCTTCAAATTTGAAGAGCAAAGTCGTTTGCCTGCTTGATAACTGTAGGTTCAATTTCTTTTTCGTTGATACGGTAGGAAATGAGGTATGATTAAATTAGAGTTATTTTACACCGGCCGCTGTTGAATTTAAATACTGGTAGAGTATAGGTGTTCCTCTCTAGATGTTGGATCAAATCAATCAAGAGATTTTTTGAGTCCTGAGAAAGTGAGTGGATGCGTCTGTTTCTTCCTCATCCTCGACGCATTCGCCTACGTACTCCTTTGCTTCACTCTCATTGAAACTGCCTTGTTAATTAGGGAGGCTGAAAATTGTGTGTAGCCGCGTTTTGATGTTTTTTTTTTCATTTTCCAGATACTTTGATCGCTTTTCGGCTTAATTATTTTTCCGCGAACAGTTACAAGTTTGCCACAAAGTCAAAAATGACGGATTGTGGATCTTTTTCACATATAAATATGGGTTTATCTTGCCAATTAGATGATGTTAACACTGATATGGGTTCATGCTTCCCAATCTAAGTTAATGTTTCGGTTGGTTTTAGTTCTTCGAATGGCATTCAAAAGTTATTCAAGATTTTAAGGGTCAATATTTGGTATGAAAATTATTCTTTACTATACTCAATATTGAACCTATTCAGTGTTTTGAATAACGTCTCTCGTAGATTTAAAAATTTCAGGTTAAATGTTTTTGATTTGATCATGGCATCATAGGAAATGCTTGTTGAAATTTTGAGATAGATTGGAAAGTGTATCACAAGTTGGGCTATGGAATCATTTGAAGAAGTTGTCGATTTTATTCACTTAACTAATGTCGTTGTTGTATCGTAGAAATTTTACTGTATTCCCGTACATACCGATACTTCTCCGAGCTAATACTCCCACAAAATCTCCATCTTCATGTCGATATCGTAGATAAAACTTTTTTTTTCGACTACATCTTCAACTATTGGCAGATTAACCATCAAAACTCTACGAAACTGTTTCGGATCACAACCCAATTTTTCCAGAAAATCCAATTTCTAGAAAACTAATTGTTCCATGTTATTAAACTCAAAGTGCTCGAAACAAACACAAGTTATCATTGTATGGTTGTTGCGTGTGCACATCTGAAATCAAACAATGAATTTGGTTATTCCTCAGAAGTGGTTCGGCAAAAACTTTTACAAAAGTGATCAATTTGAATTGCCATTTTCTTATTTTGTCTCATCAACTTCAAAGATATCTTTCTTATCGACATTGTTCTGCAAAATCGTCAAGCCTGCTTTAGTGCATAGATTTAAGGAAAAGTGTGTTATTTTCATGAGCGTAGAAAAACCAATATTCACCGGTTTCAAAATAACGTAACACACATCCCACGGCAATATTAATTTTTGCTGAACAATGAAGTTTTTCAAGGACTTGATCCAGCTTTTCAAAAAGTAGACTAGGATCTAGTTTTGAAAGTTGAAAATTGAATTTCTTGTGACGTCAATTTTCCATCTCAATATCTGTCAAGACGTGTTGACAGGCAGTCAACACATCTCGTAGCTGATCACTATCCTCCTCGCTTTTCAAGATTTTTTTAAATCCGCACCAGAATCACTTGTTTTCCTGGCTTTCAATCCGTGAGCTTTCTTTTGATGTTGTTGAAATGAATAATAGCTTGGAAATTCTTTCTCACACGATACACCTTTTGCTGAATTTCATGTTCACTTTCCGTGCTTCCTGTTCGTATGGAAAATCAATTTTTGCTGGTTGTAAGAACAATAACTACTTTACGGACAAGAAATCACTCCTTGCTCGCATTTCTTGCGATGTCGGTCCGCATCTGACCTACTGTATTATTTGTCACAGTCATCGCATTTCACTATCTCATTCCTGTTGATTGAAGGCATCTGAAAAAAAGTAGTTTAGCATGTACGAAAATTAAATTAAAAAAATACTTGCCACCCACAATTTGGGAGATTGGATTTCTATAAACTATTTGAATTGTTCAGAATATTTGAAAGTCATTTCTTACAGTAAAGCAAAATATAGAGCGATTGCTTTTAACGTAAAAAAACTGGGAAAAATACGTTTTATTTGCTGTTGCTTAGGGAAAATCAACCAATCAGAATTGAGTATTCCTTTAGTTACACTATTTGTTGAAATTCAACCAATCAGAATCCTGCATTTTCTAAAAATCAACTGTTTTTTATTTTTCAAAAAATTCATCATTAATCAAAAAATTTCTATCAAAAAACAATTGATTTTCCATGAGTTGCTTTACAAGAATCAGGAAAAAATTCCAATTGATTTTCTTATTGATGAAATATATGTTGACACTTCCTTGTTTCAAAAAATTTGGACAATTTTTTTGTGTAAGGTAGAGTTATGCGACCAAGTAAAAGTCTCTTTAGATAAGCTTACTCACTCAAAGAGTTTATTTTGAACCAACAATTGAGTATCAAAGCTTTAAGCTTACTGCTGAGTTATACCTGACAAAGAAAAGAAAATTTGTTTATTCTCAAAAAAATGAAAGTGATCAAAAAGTTTTAAACGTCGATGACTCTTTTTACCCCCAATCCAATTTCCAATTTTTTTAAAACTCCTCAGCAAAGATGCTTATTCCTCCATTTTTTTTTACAGATTTTCAAAGTTCACAATCCTGCATGATCAGGTTTGGAGTAAAATTTGCGGCGATTTGCTTTGAAAATCCATCAATTTTAAGCTATCTTCTCCAATTTACATCAAAATGAAAAAAATTGACTGTCTACTCAAAAATCAGCTATTTCTCATTGTTAAAACACAAAAAAAATCAATTAACTTGATAAAAAAAAAGTGGAAGTGCTTCTTGTAATAATTTTCCTTCGTTTGTTATTTAAATCGTCAATATTTGTTTTTTCTACAGCAAATAATTCATGGTAGTTTTTTTCGGTTTCTTCTGTGTTTATTTTTTTTTATTTGGAAGATTTAAATCCCTTTAAAAGTTTTCTTATTTCTTTTTGAATAAAACACTGTAAAATAATTGGGATTGGAAACAAAAAAATGTAAAAAGATCCTAAAATGGAAGTTTGTTTCCGGTTGGACACAAATTTTATTCAATTTTTCCATGAAAGAGAGTAGAAATCCTATTGGAAGTGACTACAGACTTAAGATGGAATATCAATTCTGATTGGTTAACTAACGCATTTGAGTTGAAGGTACCCCTCACTTCCAGCTGAAAATTTTTTTATTTTCAAGTTAACTACCGTCAACTACCCCCTTTCTCAGCTCTAAACATTTTATTTTCAGCTTAACTACCGTCATTTACTTCCTCTCTCAGCTCTAAATTGTTTAAGTTCAACTTAACAACCATCAACTACCCCATCAACTGTAATTCAATTGTTCTTTTTACTCTGTATCTATTACTCAACTTATTGCTCAAAATGATCTTCTCCGTTCAAAACGGCAACCTTATGTTCTCGGTAGAATTTTTGCCCTATCTAGTACAAATCCAAGTGCGACAAACAATCTCTGGAGTTTTTCTGGCATGAATGATTATCCCAATTCAACTTGGAAGAAAGTAGGATCAACCAAAAACCCCATTACACTAGATGAAGATGAGGGCTTCTCAGAAACAATGACGTCTCCAGCTCCACAACAACCACTACAACGTCGTCCACCTCTGCATTATATTGAGAACATCCAGAACTCTCGACAGCTTTTTGATCGAATATTTTTGTAAATAGTTGATGTTTGATGTTTAGTTCGTTCTTTGTAGTCGATTAATTTCTTCAATTTCCCTTTAATTATGAGAATACTTGAGAAGTTCAAGGTAAACCATTGAAAAACAATTGAATAGAACCGTTTTTAGAGCTCTGATTTTGCACACATGCTAAAGAAACATAATGAATTTCAGCATATATTTTAATGAAAACAGTAAAAATATTTAACACACTTATAAAAATACCCAATGATTTTTTGCATCTTTTTAAAAAACCCCAAACGTTTTTCGCATTTTGTAGAAAATAGTGAATCACTTTTAGCGTTTTGTAAGAAAGAGTGAAACACTTCTCACATATTGTCAAAAAAAATTTCGCATTTTGTCGAAAGAAAACGAAACAATTTTTGAATCTTGTCAAAAAAATGGAAGCATTTTTCGCATTTTGTCGAAAAAATGAAAAAATTTTTGCTTCTTTTCAAAAAAATTAAAACATTTTTCGTGTTTTGTTTAAAAAATTGAAACGTTTTTTGCAGCTTGTTGAAAATCAGAAGAAATTATTATTGCTTTTTTGCGGAGATTTTTGCAAATTCGTTCGTAACTGTAAAATTTCTTGTCTTTTTTTCAACATTTTTGGTAATTTCGTGATTGTTTGAGATACAATAGATAGAGTATCAGAAGTTTTTTACTTTTTTTTGAAATAATTGACATGAGATTGCGCGCATAATTTTACTGCGTCGAATCTTGCGGGAGATGCTTTCAAGAAGATCTGTAATGCTGATATTGAATTTCTTTTGGAAAGAGAACATTTAGAAATGGTGGAAAACATGATGCGGGGTGGGACAGCATCTGTTTTTGAAAAAAGAAAAGTCAATGCAAACAACCCGTACATGAATGAAAAGTACAACCCTCAAGAAAAAACAAGTTATGGCTTCATGTTGGATGCAAATAATCTATATGGAGGTGTTATGCAAATTCATAAATTACCAGCACGGGACTTTGAGTTAATCCATGTTAAGGAAGACGGTGAAGTTAGTACAAGCAGTGAAACGAGCCTTGATGAAATATTGGCATTTCCAGAAGATTCAGATATTGGTTTCATTCTTGAAGTAGATCTCGAGTACCCTCAAGAACTTCATGAATCCCATCAAGACTATCCTTTAGCACCAACCAGAGAAGCGGTGCCAGAGGAGTGGTTAAGTGATTACCAACGAGATCTGGCAGAACAAATGAAAAGCAATGATAATTATCGAGTTGCTCCTGGCAAAGTAAAAAAACTGCTTCAGACATTGCATAACAAGAGTAATTATACAGTGCATTACAAACTCTTACAACTCTATGTTCGGTTGGGTTTAAAAATAACGAAAGTACATAGAGTTTTGAAGTTCAAGCAAGAACTATGGTTAGAACCCTATATAACCCTAAACACAAACAAAAGGAAAGCTGCACGAAACAAATTTGAAGAAGCACTGTTCAAATTGTTGAATAATTCCGCATATGGAAAAACATGCGAATCGAAAAGAAAAAGAGTGAAGGTTAATTTTGTACATAACGCTGAAGAAACAATGCAACAAATTTCCGCTTTTGACTTCAAGACATTTAAAATATTTGGTGATGATTTAGCGGTATTGACGTCAGCACCACGAGTTATTAATTGGAATGTACCTATCATAGTAGGAGCATGCGTGCTTGAAATCGCTAAATTTGAAATTATGAAACCAAACTTTGACTGTCGATTGCTTTACTCCTATACCGATAATTTGCTTTACGAAATAGAAACCGAAAAGAATGCAGATTTGTACGAAATTTTGAAAAACAAATCCAACATTATTGACGAATTCGATTTCTCAAATTATTCCGAAAACCATCCCCTGTTTAACAAGCAAAACAAACTGACAGTTCTCAAATACAAAGATGAGTTCTCAGCCGACACCATCACGGACTTCATTGCTTTAAAACCCAAGTTATACTCAATCATCTCTCTAAGTGAGTACTTTCAATTACTCATGAAAATTTTGACGAAAAAATTAGACTTTTTTTTTCAATTTGTCGACAAAAAAATTGGGAAATCCAAAAATTTTCCAGAAATTTTTTTTTCTAAAATTTGGCAAAAATTTTTTTCGAAAAAAAATCCGGAACTGTATCCGGAAAGGTCTTGGGGTAGTATTTGCCAATCCGGAGGGGCCCTACTCGTGCCAATCCGGAAGAGTTGTATTTGCCAATCTGGGGGGGTCCCATTTCGGAGGGGTCCTGATTTTGCGAATCCGGAAGGGTCAGTTGAAACGTTCCACAACAGTCAATTGACGGTGTCAGAAACAGTCAAGATAGGCGAGCCACTGGTGGATATGTTGAAATGATGAAGACAAACTCTGAAAAAAATCCAACTTCCGAAACTACTGATATAAGATTTTGAGTTTGAAATTGTCCTGGGAAATTGAGGATCAGGGAGTTTTGATGTGGAGTTTTAACAGAGTTCAGTTTCAATTGCTTGCTGGGCAGATTGAGTTTTGACAGATTGAGCAAAAAGAAATCGATTCATTTAATTTTTTATTACGCAAACAATAGTTCTCAACATTGTATAACAAGGACAGACTAAGCAAAAATCTCCAAATAAGTTTTCTGGGACTTTTCAAACCACACAGTTTGATCTGTAATTTTTAGTAATTTTTTAATATCTGTACAATTTTTACCTTGTTTTTTCAGTGGCCGTCACTCTGGCACGAGTTTTGTAGGAAATATAGGTCAGCTGATGCATCTCGACACCGGAAATTGTGTCCTAAACTAGTTCTTCCCTTTCCTGATTTTAAGTCTTCCATTTACAAACTGCAAGAAATGAACTATTAGCTTGCCAAGAAGCATGCTTCATCATTTCACATCAATCAACGGATTGCTCGTCTTGTGAAAACAAGGTTTCTACTAATTGTTCTTTCCAGCTAAGTTACACAAAAAACAGCATGTAGCGACACCGTAGCGGACTTGAGCAAGAAGTGGAAAATAGAGTGAGATAGTATTTTAATATAGTAGAATAGTGGAGATAGTATTTCTATATAACTGATAGAGTGAGAACTTCAAAGAATGATGTTCCGTTCCGTAAAAAAAACACAAACCACAGCTAACAGATGAGAAAAACTCTCACATACATCAATAAAGATCGCAAGAAAAGAGACCTTTCCGGGAAAAATCTATAAAACAGAGATGAGGAAATGTTCGGTTAAAGGTAATTTATTTTTCACAATTCATTTTCTATCGATCAGTTGTCATGGATTTCTTTAATAGTGAGCTATTTTCCAAAGTTTTCTTAAATTGTTATCCGAATAATAGTCTTAGTTCTTCTACCAAAATATTACTAGAACAAAAACATCTTGAAGGGGAATGGGAGGCTGCTATTTCAGAAACATTGTACGCTTCATTGTAGCAAAACGTTACTGAGGAACAGTTAAAGTTCGTAGGTGGTCACATTAGTTCTGAGCAGAAAATAAAGATTGAACAGATACATGTTGAAACTGAATTGTATTCAAGCCTTGTTGAATTAGTTGTAGCGATGAATGACAAAATTCGAAAACCTATAGATGCACAAATCTTTGACTATAGCGGAATTCAAGTATCATTAGATAAAATTACACAAAAAATAGCCATTCCTTCAAGTGGGGATCTAACAGTGATGAAAATCAAACCGCTGATTTTTTTCACCCTTTTGGTTATGATTTAGAGAAGAAATGAGTGTTTTTACGACAATAAGAGTACCCTTTTTGAGGATATATACTGGTATCGGAAACTATAAAATAGTTGGTGATACAAAAACTCCTTTACCGTGTTGCAATTCATCGTTTCCAGGGTAAAAATTGGAGATATATTTTCTACAGTGCAGTACTTAATTTATCAGTCCTTTACGAATCTACAATTTGAAGCTTAACAAAAAAATGTCCCATAAAATTTGAACTATGGGAAACTACAGCGAAAAAACTCTTACTGTGTCTGTGGGAGTAAAATGGATAGTTCTCTTGTTTGAAAAGTTTTCGGATAATCTTTTTTGATATTCACTTCGTACAAAATGGTTGCCCGGAGTTCAGCTAATTTTCCTTTTTTTGTGGACGTGCAGGACAAAATGAAAGAAATTTTTTCACAGATTTTTGGAAGAAATGCATACCCTTTTAAAAAAACAAATGGTCGCAGTTGCACAAAGATTCGGAGCAATTTTTTTTTTTGAAATTGAAGCTCCAGAGATTGGAGATGATGTTCGTGGACAAAAAAACTGAAAAAAGTGCAAAAGGTGTTGGAACAATACTAGTTCGAAAAAATAATGGGAGCTGGTAAAAACAATTCCAAGCGTAGAACTAGTAGGATATGTCTCGAAAAAATAGATCTAAAACCTGTCGCTCTCAAAAGAAAACTTTGACAATATATTATGAGCATGAATAGAAGTAATTATTTTCGCTACGGAGGTTTACAAATTCGTCTTTGTAGATTTTTGATTGATATTATTTGATAATTTCAAAAAAGAAAAATCGGAAAGTAAAGCAAAATTAGAGGATGACTCAGATGAGGAGACAGACACCGACTTAACTAATATAAGCATTTTTCTACTTTCTCTGTTATCCAATTGTTAAACCTATTTCAACAATACAAGGGCTTACAACGCCATTAAATTATATCTTCATAAAGCACAAATTTTGAACGAATTGAACTTGTCGGAAGTGAGTAATAAAGTGATACTTGCTTGTCATGCGTATAGTTTTGAAGAATTTCTGGAGGCATTTGACATGTATGCGCTCACCGATAGAACAAAATGCTTAGGAACAGGGTTAACTTTTTCACTCTATGGGAAGCGTGCCATTAAAATGTTCAGTTGTGAAAACTTGTTACTACCAAAAACCTGTCTGATAATTCAAGTTTTACTCTGAGAAATGTTGATTGTTCGCTGCTTACTTCATCAAGAATTGCAATTGAGTCTGGAAAAAGAAACTGCTCATTACAGTTACATGGAAACTATAGCAAGAACCTATACTGTTCCTTGTCGTCAAAATCAGATTGTTCAGTGAAAAGTTCTCATTAAAGCTCCAAAAACAAGAAAAACTGTTAGGATTAATGCAAAAGCAGCTGTTGCGAGATTTCTTCAAAAAATTATCTCAACTTTTATTAATTTCATTTGAGATTTTGTTTCAGCTTTTTTATGAAAGACGTTCAAAAAAACCATACTTTTTTTGACACGGCATTTTTACAGGATGCAGGTGAACAGTTGCGTAATCCAGAACTTTTTCGAGAAATCTTGGGATTTGAAATGTTTTTCCGTTTTTTCTTGAAGCAAAAAACGGAAGTGTTAGTCTTGGGACAAAGAATATCAATTGTTCAAATTGTCAAATTCGGAAAAACTGCTAAAAGTATTTTTTTTTGAGTTTTATGGTTCTTATGAACTTATTGTAGCGTTTTCTTGGACTTCTCATCGTTAGTGTTTCTCAACCATTCATTTTGTTTTTCTTCAGATCGAAAAAAAACAGATATTGAATGCTTTTTAAATGATAACACGAGAAACTTCTACAACATAGACTGTAAAACAGTAATCAATAACCTTTGAGCAGAACATGAGACTTGGGTATGGGAGTTTGAGTTTGTTGATTTAATAACAAAATCAGTGTAAGTCAATAATCACAATTTTGTATCCTAAATTGCAGTATCAAACCATCAATTTGTTTATTTTTAGATGTATATTAAGTAACAGTTGCAATGTGGAACCTTTTTATTACCTCCGCAAACACTCGAAAGAATTTCATAGCTCAGGTTCAAGTACATGGGATCTTGTCCAATTGATAAATTTCCTCAACCAGCAAAAGATTCTTTTGCATTTGTTAACTCAGCCCCAAGCAACATCAGAAGCAAACACTGAATCGTGATTGTTTTATGGATAAAAATAATTATTTTGCTGCTACTTTGGGTAGAAAGAAATCAACTTACTCCTTTTTAATAAATAGTATCGACGAATGGTTCCCCCAAAAATTACAAAAACGAAAATCATTTTCGGGAATTTTACGCAATCATTTCAGCTTCTCTTGCCTTTAATTTCTTCCAAAAAACCTAAATAACATTCATGAAGTGCATGTTTTGAAAATTTTTGGTAATTCTTAGCAAAATTGTTTTTTTTTAAATAAAAAAGTATCGACAAATGGTCCCCCAAAAACTACAAAAACAAAAATCATTTTCGGGATTTTTACTCAATTTTTTTTAGCTTTTCTTCCTTTTAATTTCTTCCACAAAACATAAATAAATTTCATTTAGTGCATGTTTTGAAATTTTTTGGTAACTTTTAGAAAAACAGTGTATTTTTCTGCAGTAAAATTAAAATTATCTTACGATGCTGTGAATTGTTCTTAATTGCAAGAAACATGACAGAATAAACAATCATATTGAGGTTAAAACGAACATTAGCCCTACATACCGCACGTCGTAGCAGTGAAGTACCAAATGCATGCATTGGTATATACGAACGCTAAAAAAAATTTGAGCGCCAAAAAATTTTGAAACTTATCATTTTACCATCTCAAACCTCTTTTTTTAATACTTGGCAAAACAGATAACATGTTTTAAGGCATGGGAACTTTATTCCCTATCTTATTACATAGCCAGCGGTTCTGGAAATTTATTACCTGTCCTAAAACATGGGGAGCCCCCAGCCCCGATCAACTCACTCTTCTCCCATTTGAGACTAAGGAAAGATACTAAGAATTGAGTAAAAGTAGGAAAAATAAAGTATTTAGTCTGAGAGATGAAGTAGTTGACAGTAGTTAAGTTCAAAACAAAAATATGATTTTTTAAAAACGAAATAAGAATAAAATTTTTTTTAGTTCAATGACGTGGGTTATGCCAACAAATTGTTTGCTATAAAAAAAAGAAATAGTGTCGATGTACCTGACGAATGAAAAAAGTAACCAACGATTTTTCAATTAAGCCAGTAGTATAATTGTACATAATCATTGATAAAATGAATTCGGAGAAAAGTTCGAGTTTGAAAATTTTTCCAAGACAAACTCTGAAAAAAATCCAACTTCCGAAACTTCTGATATAAGATTTTGACTTTGAAATTGTCCTGGGAAATTGAAGATCAGGGAGTTTTGATGTGGAGTTTTAACAGATTTCAGTTTCAATTGCTTTCTGGGCAGATTGAGTTTTGACAGATTGAGCAAAAAGAAATCGATTCATTTGATTTTTTATTACGCAGACAATAGTTCTCAACATTGTATAACAAGGACAGACTAAGCAAAAATCTCCAAATAAGTTTTCTGGGACTTTTCAAACCACACAGTTTGATGTGTAACTTTTGGTAATTTTTTAATATCTGTACAATTTTAACCTCGTTTTTTTTAGTGGCCGTCACTCTGGCAGGAGTTTTGTAGGAAATATAGGTCAGCTGATGCATAGAAAAATGTGTAGTAAACTAGTTCTTCTTTTTCCTGATTTTAAGTCTTCCATTTACAAACTGCAAGAAATGAATTATCAGCTTGCCAAGAAGCATGCTTCATCATTTTTCATCAATCAACGGATTGCTCGTCTTGTGAAAACAAGGTTTCTACTAATTGTTCTTTCCAGCAAACTACACAAAAAACAGCATGTAGCGATACAACGGAAGAAATGCGATGCCGTAGCGGACTTGAGCAAGAAGTGGAAGAAGTGTCAAAAAGTTGAATGAGTGGTTGTGAGCTTGTCAACATTTCCTTGTGGATAATCAGATTGAGAACGGAAGATGTAAGTTTTTAAACATTTAGTGTTAGGGTAAAATAGTGGAGATATCAACATATCAACGAGAACATTAAACAAGTCTGTATCAAGCTCGTGTCTGCCGCAAAATCAAAAATTCTTCGGGATATGTTTGCAAAACAAGCAAACCGTTAAATATATCGATACTCAGGCTCACTCATTAACTAATTGTCTTTTGAAGAAAATAAGCGCAGAATTTTTACTAGTTTGTTTTTAGAAAAAACTACCAGTTTTTTTGAAGGTAGACCTTTCGCGTTTTGTAAAATTCTTTTTCGAAAGTCCTTATAACCTTACCAAATGGTAACAACGGTTAAGTAAAGTTTTTTTACGATGATAGGGAAGGGTAAAAGAACCTAGAAAACGAAAAATGAATCAATAAGAGGCTAGTCATAAGACTCCTCACAGATAAGGGAAATTGTTAAATAAGCAGCTTAGCTTCCATCCGTAGAGGTCTGGAGCCAAAACAGACCCTTCCCAGTTTGTTGATTTTGTATAATAAGCTCAGAGACTGTATCCGGAAAGGTCTTGGGCGTAGTATTTGCCAATCCGGAGGGGTCCTACTCGTGCCAATCCGGAAGAGTTGTATTTGCCAATCTGGAGGGGTCCCATTTCGGAGGGGTCCTGATTTTGCGAATCCGGAAGGGTCAGTTGAAACGTTCCACAACAGTCAATTGACGGTGTCAGAAACAGTCAAGATAGGCGAGCCACTGGTGGATATGTTGAAATGATGGAGTTCAGGAACAAAGCCAGAGGACACTTGATCGCTTTGGAAAATAACGTTTCGACAGGATACTATCTGGAAGGCATACTGGAAGATCCGACGTTGAAGCAGAAGACTTAAGGAACAATTGCTTCCTCGGAAATGCACGCCGAACCGTTGGATCACCTTATGAGTTTGCCGTGGAGGGCATTTTTGCAGCGAAATTTTGAAGAAGGAATGAGAACGACCTCAGAAGGTCGTACTTTGATAGCAGTACCATATGTGAGGACAGAAGTACGGCTTAGGCTTACCTGGTGCTTAGCAGGACTGACCAGGGAAGGGTATGACTCGAGGAGAGAAAGATATCAAAGGATGAAAAAGTGCTTTTGATGGTGGCATTGAGAGATGGTTAAGGAAGAGGCTAGGATGGCGTACGCTAAGCGGAGAGACGCATTCTGTTTTGTCAGGTTCATGTTAGAGGAAATGTCAGCACCAGCGCTGAGTATCTGTGCAAAAGTAAAAAAGAAAACAACGTTACAACTTCAAGCTCTTGTAGATGTACACCCATGCGAGTAAACATGAAAGTGCCAGATGAATTAGAACCGTTGAGAAAAATTGATGAAATAAGAAGGTTCTCGAACAAATAAAATAGACTCTCCAAGGAAACCATGGGAACGCTTGTCAGACCCAGTGAATATTGTGGACCTGTCAGGAAAAAGTCATACCACTATGTGCCAGGCATAATTGGAATGGCTTACAACTCTTTCATTAATGACGACATACGTGACTGCTATTTGATTATGAGCAGTTGGTGTTACTTAGATTCTGGATGTCCAGAATATCGACAATTAAGAAGAGTACGAGTCAAAAACGACAGTTTAGGAATTTAAGAAACCTTCCTGATGCCCGAGTCCCAATGCTGACGTAATTTTACGAGCGAAGCAGAATATCCAGCGAGAATCCAATGCTGATTGCAACTTGCGTGACCTGAATACGATGCACAATTTGATGACGGAATCCTCGAGGATTATTTGAGAGAAGACAGTTGAGGTTCCTTGACGGGGAACAGAAGACTGGGTGGAGCCTGGTAGCTGTCCGGTGCAAACATGTGGATTAGAAGGTCACCTGTGTGGAGGTCTCGATCGCTTGAAGTTATTGTCCAGGCAGCATAAACAACTAGTGATGTTATTCAGAAACCTCGAGATGAAAACAAAGACAGCAACGGAAGTGGTTGCGGATTGTCATGGAGAAACAGAAGTGAATCCAGTGACAGTACTAAGATTCTGCAGCATGTTTCGTTCCCTGGAGTCAATTTTGGGACTGGGAAAGAAGCATGAGGTGGTCAATGCCTTCAGTGTAGTAGCGTTTTCGGGTGTTTTGCAGGCCGAACAGAAATTCGTTGGGAGATGAAGGGAAGTGATGAAACAAAGTGATGCATATCAGAGACCATCAGGTGTCCTATACGTGTTGGTTTCTGACGTCGCTCCATTGTGCAAGAGTCGATACCCGATACATTTTGTGGCAGTGGACTTGAAGAGCACGAGGATTGTAGTCGATCAACTTCTCGGTGCCTAAATGTGCGAGACTTGCAAAAATGTCAGAAAAGTCTTACGAATTGATCTGTAAGGTATTTGCTGAAGTTTTGAGAGAATTAAAAACGAATTGGAATCGATACTTGAAAGGAAGTTCATGTGATATCCCTGTGGGAACTTCGGTGATTTTGAAAGGTAGCAGCTAAAAGGATCAGCAGCCATGGATAACATCGCAGTTGATGAGAGTGATGAAATCCACCATGTATTGGTGGGAGTCCACCATATAATGGTGGAAGTGGAACCGATGCTAGAAGCGTCGGGATGTCGGAATTGGAGGAGCATCATGCTGATGCATGATAAGTTTCCGTGCCACTGTTTGATGCAGACCTGGTGGTATCTCGCGCGTAGTAATATGGTGCTGATCTGAGACGCTGCAAAGCTGCTCTCTATGGGTTTACCAAACTAATCATATAGAACGACTATAATCGTATTTGGAAAGATGATGGCAATCAGGTGGCTGGAAGCTCATGTAGGAGAGAACAAAAGACAGGAAGCGCCGACCAACGAACATTTGGAAGAACTCAACTCTCTGAAACATTTAGATCTTTTCGAAATGATGTGTAAAGTCTTAATATTTCGATGATAGTGAAAACGATATGGGTCAGGAGACGACTGATGCCATGGTTTAGAGTCAACATGAACCAGGACCGAAAATTCAGGACCGATGACAACTGCAATGATTCCCGAAGGGACTAGACATGGTAGGATAATTTTAGCTTGTTGGTTGGCAGGAGCGTCCTGCTGCCCATCGGCTTTTAAATTTTGGAGAAAAAGTGTTATTTAGGAAACGGCAAGGGAAGTCAGAAAAAAAAATTTATGTATGGGCATATTTTCAAGTGAAGGTTAGTGAATAATGTTGAAAGGCTCTATTCATGCAGTATGATGCCATTTATGAGCACGTGGGGAATCGATGTAACGTGGATATAATTCTTTTGATGCATTTTGTATTCGATGGCACTCTACCATTTTGATGAATGACTCGCAGTTCAATGAGGACACTGACCGGGGCTGTCTGGGGAATAAGTGACATTTGACCTGAATGCCGCCAAAATTGGGTCGCCAATACGAATTTCATTTTGAGTTGTTTCACTGTACGAAAGAACAGTTTTTGTGTTTAACGGTTTTATCTTACGAAAAAAAAAACAATAGGGAAAGATACTATTGAGTTGACATGCTTATTTTTAAAAACTCGTTCGAAAAGAAAGACAAGCGACTTTTTTCAATTTTGCGACAACTGAAACGCAGACAAATCAGAACCGTGCGAAGATTCGTGGTATTCACTAGTAGAGCAAAAATTGTGACCACATCATGAGTCACGATTATCGGGAAAACAAGAAGTCTTCCGAATTGTAACAATTGTGCTGATACAATCGTTTACCGGAAGGATGAAAACAATCGGAAAGGTCAAGAGTTAAGACTGCAACCCTTCCTGGTCGTGAAGAAGATGTCTCTTCAGGAATAATGAAGCAATCGAAAGGAACTGCGTCAAGAAGACGCCTCTTCGAGAATGTTGAAGCAATCGAAAGGAACTGCGGATATATTGAAACAATGGGAATGAACTGCGGAAGGAACTGTTTCAATGTTTTCTAGCTTCCGCAGATGTCATGAATTTCAATTATAACATCTATTTACAGTTTCAAGCTACGAGAAGTAAAGGAATAGGATAGAATCGATCCGTCTCCGATGGATAGGGTGATTTTCTCTGCTGTACAAAAACAATTATAATATTGTAACTTAATTTCTATCCCCCTTTTAGGAGCGACCTCATTGTCTGAGTATACTGAGACCCAGCCATGAGTTCACAATTTTGTATGCAATAAAGTTAGACTGTGTGACTCGGTTGATAGCCTTTAAGCGGTAACATCTCATTGACCCGATGTTTTGAGAACGATTTTAACTGGCTTCGGTAAAGAAGGTGAAATGCACGTAAAGCTTCATTCTGACGTCGGCCAGTCGTTATAGGATATAGTTTTATCTTCTGTCGTTATGTATTTTCCGGGCGAATTTTACAGTGGTCGAGGTTCCAGTGCTGGTGGTTGTTGTGGTGGGGTGTTTTTAGGCGACATTGTTTCTGAGATGCTTTTTGATGGTTTTTTCGGCTGATCTTATCTCCTCCTCTCAAAGAAACAGAAAATGTTGGACTGGTTGAGCCACATATCTAGAATCAGGAATCGTGAGGTAGTTCATTCCCATATGCTCAGAAACTTTCTCTATCTTTTACATTGATCCAAGTTGATTCTCTGCGGTGGGTACTTGCCTCATATGATGTTCGTTGGATTCTCTTCGAATCATTTCCACCATGTGCCAGACTTGGATCGGGATATCCATTCAGGCTAAAATTACTCCAAAAACTGGTTCCGGCACTTGGATTTTTATTAGGTCAGGCGAATCGAAAATTCTACAGAACACATAAAGTTGCTGTTTTTTACTGAGAAGATGGTTTTGATCAATAACTTGAGTAAAACAAACACAGCAAAAACAAAAATTATTATTCATTTAGAATTGCGAGAAGATATAGTTGACAATAGTTAAGACGGAAACAAAGTTTTTTTTTAAATCAGTGATTTGTAATCCTCTAAAGTGTGGTTTTAACCAACCAAAGTTTTTTTCGTTATTTGGTTAGTTGTCGTTACCAATCAGATTTTAGCTTCCTTTTTTGGAGTTTGTATCAAAAAGTTGTTTCTAATCGGAAAAAAGGTTCCATTTTAGAATCATTTTACACATTGTCGTTTCCAATCACGAAAGTTAATCTTTTTTGTTATGGTGGTGAAACCAAGAAG
The DNA here is from genome assembly GCF_963678635.1 of Symsagittifera roscoffensis. Taxonomy (NCBI): domain Eukaryota; kingdom Metazoa; phylum Xenacoelomorpha; order Acoela; family Convolutidae; genus Symsagittifera; species Symsagittifera roscoffensis. Next base: position 68,348 of record NW_026971397.1, on the reverse strand, counting down.
AAAAAACTTTATCTTTTAAAGTTTTAAATCTTCCAAACAATTTTTAAAAAGTACACAAAAGTATTGGCACAAACTAATGGCCATAAGTTATTTGCAGTAAAAAAATTGCCGATATAAGTAAAAAAGAAAGAAAGTTAATACAAATATTATTTCCATCAAGGTAATTGAAGTTTTTGTAATCATTGAGAAAATGCAGTTTTTTGAGTAAATAGTCAAGTTGTTTGATTTTGATGTAATTTTGAGAGGATAGGTAACCTCTCAAAATCTCATTCCAAACCTGATCATGCAGGATATCGAACTTTGAAAAATTTTTACTACATGAAGGTATAAAGAGTTTTTTTGGGTATTTTTTTTTAATTTGGGCTTTGAGTAGGAGATAATAATGGTAATTGATGATTTATTGTACGCTTTTTGGATTAATTTCTTTTTTCTACATTAAATAAGATTTACTAAATAAGATTTCTTCAATAATTGGGGTTCAAAAGTAAAGTCTTTGATTGAGTATGTTTCCCTGAGTATAATTTTATCTAGTCGTAAAAAACATTATTTTGGACAACAGAAACGCCCAAAAAACTAAGAAAAAAGTTAAAGTGAACGTTTATTTCATCAATTAAAAAATCAAGAGGAAATTTTTTCTTTTTTCTTGAAGAGTAATTTGAGGAAATTCAAGTGTTTCAACTAGACTTTTTTCAAATAATAGCAGAAACCAATTTCTGAATCAAATTCAATTACCCTCAAAACTGATTGGTTGATTTTAAAACTATTTGCTCAAATTTTTTTGAGTGACAGCAATTGAAATTAATTTAATTCTCTTGCGACAAAAACAATCGCTCTATTATGGTATAATTTATTGAAAAACAATTTTTTTTTCGCAAAAAATCAAAGTAAGTATAAATCTGTGAATGAATATTTGGGACACTTCGAATCTTTCTTTTTGTATGTAACAAGTAGAAATTTCCCAGTTTTTGGTTCATTGTCAATCCATTATTTTTTAGATGCCATTGCTGAATAAAAACAAAATGGTAAATTTGTCATTCTTTGCTTGATTGTAATTATTTTACTTACAGTCAGCGAGAAATCAACTATCACGAGGTCAAAAACATCCAAGTTCCAGGCAGTCAAAGTTTTGTTCTTTATGTGAAAAAGAAACTCAGAGTTAGCATTTTCTCCAAAAACATCGTAGAAAGGAACATGCGGCAAAACAACGGAAGCCAAGCGAAACTGTAGCGGACTTGGACAAGATTGTCGAGGAGGAGGGAGAAAATAGAGGGCAACTCAAAGAGGAGCTGAGTGCTTGTCAATTTTTTTGATGGATACAGAAATGGAAGAAGGGAGATACAAGATGTTAAACTTTCAAATGTCAAATTTAGATACCAAATTTATCAACGAGAAAATCCAACAAGTTTTTAACAAGCTCGATTCGAGCGCAAAAATCAAAATTGCTCTGGATTTGTTCTTCGCAATGTCAGAAGAGGGGGATATCGGTATTACTACACACATGAAAGCAACACTTTGCGTTGAAAAGACGTATTTACAGTGTACAAAAGCGGATTCGATTAAAATCCACGGAAAATTTGAAAATTTTGACGTTGTGGAACGCTCAAGAACTTCGAAAACCAAGTGAATTTTTAAGTTGATTGCTAAGGTTACTATCTTTGCCGTTCTAGTCAAAAACATTCCGATGTGTTATCGGAACCTTTCTTTAAAAACTATTTCGTCTGTTGTCTTTTGTCAAACAAAGACAAGCAATCTTACAAGGATCTCTTGTGTCTCCTCCGTGGATTAGCGATGTACATGGGTGAGCACAAGGATTTTGATTCTCCTACCTGTAGACACTTATATCAATTTCTGGTCATGATCCTATGAAATTCAACGGAGATGCTATTGAAGACATGCCTCTTGTCAAGAGAGTTAGCTTTCTATACAATTTGGTGTTCAAGAGGGAGATTATAAGGGAGAGTTAGGTCGTCAAAATGGGAGAATTGACAAAACAGTCACGCTGTTGCTATTCACCAAACCTGCCATTCATACAAATGATATAGACAGTTTTTTCAAGTGTTTTCGATATCCGAGCTGCGATTGTTCCTTCAATAGATCAAACAATTTCAACGGACGTCTTCTAACTTGTTCAAGCTCAGGGAGACGTAATTATCTAAAAAATGTAAATACACTTCGAGAAACGCTATTTAAAAAGTTGGAAGGTATCAATAATCCAGTTTCCGAAGACAACAAACAATTTCGCAACCTAGCCTATTTCGGATTTTGAGTCGATCTGTGTTCCAAGAAATGAAGTGAACGCTACCCAAAAGACAGCGTGGATTGGAAAATAGGTTCCATTTTTGTCAGATAATCATCAATTCTGATCAATTAATCAAATTGTTTTTATAACAAGGAACCGCAAAAACTGAATATCGATTTTGTAATCAATCTTGAACTTTTGGCACAGAGAAATAATTTCGAAATGAGAATTAAATTTCAAGATGTAGAAAGTGAAGTAAGTGAGCGGGTATCAAAAATTTTCCAGAAGCTGAATGAAAGATGTCAAAATAATCAAACTGAAAATTTTGATGATGAAGACGAATGCTTAGATGACACAGAGGAAACTGATATAGCAACAAAAATGATGACAGTCAAAGTGTTCGAATCAGTCTCTGCAATTTTCTTGGCTTACATGGATCTCCCAATTCAAGTTTAGCACATGCTTCAGATCGTGAGAAAAGGCTGTAGTGAACATCAGCACATGCAATTCCCATCACCAAAAGCCAATTTAAAACAAGACAAATGACAGAAATAGTGTCTGAGCCTGTTGGGATGGACTATCTCAAGATTCCTGTTTCATATTTTGTTGCGCAACTAGTCGACGGCTTCCGCTTCCCTTGGGAGGATGAGGGATCTGCTGTTAGCCTCATCAACATCGACGAAGATGAAGGATTCTCTGATTCAATAAGAGAACCCTCACACTCATTTTTATATCATGTTTTGCAAATGAAACTTTTCTCAGCTTTTTTGCATTAAGATTCGAAAATAAAGCAAAATTTCAAAAAAGGCTTATAACAAAGAAATAGCGCTCAACGAAGTAATGCTAGAATAAAGCTTTTCAAACAATAATCCGATGCTTTGTTTCAGTTCGAAAAGTTCCCTTCATCAAGGTCAAAAATTGAAACATTTTGTCATAGAGGGTACAAGAAAGGGACAATTATCAATTCAACAGGGCCAATTATCTTTGTTCAAAACTTTTTTATTGTGGTTCATGAAAAAGAAAGTTACAACGGAATCGAAAATTAACTCATAATTTGTTTCTACTAGAACTCTTTAGATCTTTTCACGCAATAATTAATGTACCTCATTTGTTTGTAAAATTGACTTTTTCCTCTCATAGTGAATTAAAATTTAGCTAATAAAATCTTCTTTTTGCACAAAAATAAATGACAAAATCTTGTTTTTGAAAACATTCAACGTGTACAGCACTGAAGAAAAAAAATAGTTTATGAGTCTTCTATAAAGCTTACATAGTCATCAGAAAAACAGTCAGTGTTTTTCTTGAAACCAGCATTTTTCGTTTTCTGTCCAGAAAGCGTAACAGTGGGCAAGGAAACTTAAGCCTGGGGCTTAGCTAATGTCTTGATGTCTTGTTAAATGTTTTTGAATGTGTCGTTTCCTTGCATTACCAGGCATCTTTTCAACTCTTTTCGGCGTAACTTATAACGAACTATTGGACTAGGATGAGTGAACTCTTCTCCGATTGATGTAGCACTAATTGAATAAAACCTGTGTTTGTACAAGATATAAAGGTAATTATCTATGCAGCTCTGAAGTATTTGGCTAAGAGTTGTTTTCAAGAAAACCAATTTGAAATTCAATTTTTCAAAAAAAATTTACTGTCATGAGTAGACACGCAATCATCTTGGAATGCTATTAAGTTTTCCAAAAACTGTTGGAAACAGAAATAAATAGTAAATCTTGAACAAAAGTTGACAAGAGCCTGACAATTAGCAGCTAACCTTTGGAAGAAAAGTTTTTGCTGCAAATTGTGGATTCATAAAGGTTAAATCATAATTGGAAATCTAATACAAAACTTTCCATCGTTGATGGTTTTTTCATAACTGGTAATCAAGATAACCCACATTGTTAATTTCATTTTTCTCTGAATCAATTGTTTCATATGTTTTTAATTACTCAATTAGCTCTTCTATGCAAAAACCTACTTGATGAAAGACTCACTGATTTTTAACTTTGAAAAAATAAAACAAAAACTGAGAGATTTGCTTGATCCTAAAAAGTATACAGTGGGAAAGCTTACTTTGAGCAATGCCTGCAATTACTCAAGTCAAAATAATTGGAACAAACCGAGAAGCAGCGGCAAACCTGTGTAATTGAAAAATAAGGAGAAGCAAAGTCGGCGATTTTATTCAAGATGTTATTCAAGAAGCTAAATTCTTTAGATTATTTCCTATATTGGAACTCATTTTCGGCAAAGATTCAATTTTGAATCAGGAGCTTGTCATTTGGAATAAATTGTTTGATATGAAAAGTTTCATATTCTGTTTTTCAGATTCAGTTGTTCACTGCGAAAGAGAATAAAGCCATGAAACGAATAGCTTATGTCATCAAAACTTTGAAGCAACTCTTATCGTTAATTACGTCCTCTTTCAGTTTTAAATATTTCTTGTTTCTTGTCTTTTACTCAATTATCAGTCTCGTTCTTTAATTTCAAATTTTTGCCTGGCCTGATTTAATTTGTTCCGAATAAAAATGTCATGCACTTGATCGCGTTTACACCAAAAATGATGACAGTCAAAGTGCTCGAATTAGTCTCCGCAATTTTCTTGGCTTACATAGATCTCCCCATTCAAGTTTAGCACATGCACATATCATGAGAAAAGGCTGTAGCGAACATAGCCACATGCAATTCCCATCACCAAAAGCCAATTTGAAACAAGACAGATGACAGAAATAGTATCTGAGCCTGTTGGGATGGACTATCCCGAAGTTCCTGATTCATATTTTGTTGTGCAACTAGTCGACAACTTCCGCTTCCCTCGGGAGGATGAGGAACCTGCTATTAACCTCATCAACATCGACGAAGATGATGACTTCTCTGATCCAAAAAGAGAAACCTCAGACTCACTTTTAAATCATGTTTTGTAAATAAAACTTTTCTCAGCTTCTTTTACATTGAGATTCGAAAATAATTGCAAAAAATCAAAAAAGGCTTACAGCAAAGAAATAGCTCTCAACGAAGTAATAATAGAAAAAAAATTCAAGCAACAATCCGAATTTTTGTTTCAGTTCGAAAAGTTTTTTTCATGAAGGTCAAAAATTGATACATTTTGTCAAAGAAGTTACAAGAAAGGGACAATTATCATTTCAACAGGGCCAAATATCTTTGTTCAGAATTTTTTTATTGTGGTTCATGAAGAAGAAAGTGACAACGAAATTGAAAACTAACTCAATATTTGTTTCTTCTAGAACTCTTTTCACAATAATTAATGTTTCTCATTTGTTTGTAAAATTAAATTTTCCTCTCATTTTGAATTAAAGTTTTCCGAATAAAATGTTCTTTTTACACAAAAATAAATGACAAAATCTTATAAAGCTTACATAGTCATCAGAAAAACAGTCAGTGTTTTTCTTGAAACCAGAATTTTTCGTTTTCTGTCCAGAAAGCGTAACAGTGGGCAAGGAAACTTAAGACAGGGGCTTAGCTAATGTCTCGTAAAAGTTTTTTGAATGTGTCGTTTCCTTGCATTACCAGGCATCTTTTCAACTCTTTTCGGCGTAACTTATAACGAACTATTGGACTAGGATGAGTGAACTCTTCTCCGATTGATGTAACACTAATTGAATAAAAACTGTGTTTGTACAAGATATAAAGGTAATTATCTAAGCAGCTCTGAAGTATTTGGCTAAGAGTTGTTTTCAAGAAAAACCAATTTGAAAATCAAATCTTCAAAAAACATTAATTGTTATGAGTAGACACGCAATCATCTTGGAATGCTATTTAGTTTTCCAAAAACTGTTGGAAACAGAAAAAAATAGTAAATCTTGAAAAAAAATTGACAAGAGCTTGACAATTAGCAGCTACCCTTTGGAAGAAATTTTTTTCCTGCAAATTGTGGATTCATATAGGATAACTCATAATTGGAAGTCTAATACAAACTTTCCATCCTTGATACTCATTTCATAACTGGTAACCAAGATAACCCACATTGTTAATTTCATTTTTTAATTTTTCTCTAATCATTGTTTTCATATCTATTTAGTTACTCAATTGGTTCCTCTATGCAAAAATCTACTCGATGAAAGACTCACTTATGTTTAACTTTGAAAAAATAGAACAAAGATTGCAAGATTTGCTTGAACCCAAAATTATACAGTGTGAAAGCTTAGTTTGAGCAATGCCTGCAATTACTCAAGGCAAAATAATTGGAACAAACCGAGAAGCAGCGGCAAACCTATTTGATTGAAAAAGAAGGAGAAGCAAAGTCGGCGATAAGATTCAACATGTTATTCAAGAACCTAAAATCTTTGGATTCGTTCCTATATTGGAACTCATTTTTGGCAAAGATTCAATTTTGAATCAGGAGCTCGCCATCTGGAATAAATTGTTTGATATGATAAGGTTCAGATTCGGTTGTTCAGATTCAGTTGTTCACTGCGAAAAAGAATCAAGCCATGAAACAAGCAGCCTATGTAATTAACACTTTGAAGCAACTAATATCGTTAATTACGTCCTCTTTCAGCTTTAAATATTTCATGTTTCTTGTCTTTTACTCAATTATCAGTTTCTTTCTTTAATTTCAACTTTTGCCTGGCATAATTTACTTTGTTCCCAATAAAAATCTCGTGCACTCGATCGCTTTTACACCAAAAATGATGACAGTCAAAGTGCTCTAACCAGTCTCTGCAACTTTCTTGGCTTACATGGATCTCCTAATTCAAGTTTAGCACATGCTTGTGATCATGAGAAAAGGCTGTAGTGAACATCACCACATGCAATTCCCATCACCAAAAGCCAATTTGAAACAAGACATATGACAGAAATAGTATCTGAGCCTGTTGGGATGGACTATCCCAAGATTCCTGATTCATATTTTGTTGTGCAACTAGTCGACAACTTCCGCTTCCCTTGGGAGGATGGGGGATCTGCTATTAACCTCATCAACATCGACGAAGATGATGAATTCTCTGATCCAATAAGAGAAACCTCAGACTCACTTTTAAATCATGTTTTGTAAATAAAACTTTTCTCAGCTTCTTTTACATTGAGATTCGAAAATAATTGCAAAAAATCAAAAAAGGCTTACAGCAAAGAAATAGTTCTCAACGAAGTAATCATAGAAAAACAATTCAAGCAACAATCCGAATTTTTGTTTCAGTTCGAAAAGTTTCTTTCATGAAGGTCAAAAATTGAAACATTTTGTCAAAGAAGTTACAAGAAAGGGACAATTATCATTTCAACAGGGTCAAATATCTTTGTTTTGTCAGAATTTTTTTATTGTGGTTCATGAAGAAGAAAGTGACAACGAAATTGAAAACTAACTCAATATTTTTTTCTTCTAGAACTTTTTTCACACAATAATTAATGTTTCTCATTTGTTTGTAAAATTAAGTTTTTCTTCTCATTTTGAATTAAAGTTTTCCGAATAAAATCTTGTTTTTACACAAAAATAAACGACAAAGTCTTGTGTTTAAAAACTTTCAACGTGTACAGCACTGAAGAAAAAAAATAGTTTATCAGTCTTCTATAAAGCTTACATAGTCATCAAAAAAACAGTCAGTGTTTTTCTTTGAAACCAGAATTTTTCGTTTTCTGTCCAGAAAGCGTAACAGTGGGTAAGGAAACTTAAACCTGGAGCTTAGCTAATGTCCCGTAGTAGTTTTTTGAATGAGTCGATTCCTTGCAATACCAGGTATCTTTTCAACTTTTTTCGGCGTAAATTATAACGAACTACTCTACTAGGATGAGTGAGCTCTTCTCCGCTTGATGTAACACTAATTGAATAAAACTTGTGTTTGTACAAGATAAAAAGGTAATGATCCAAGCGCTGAAGTTTTTGATTAATAGATGTTTTCAAGAAAACCAATTTGAAACTCAATTCTTCAAAAAGTATTAATTGACATGAGTAGACACGCAATCATCTTGGAATGCTTTTTAAATTTCAAAAAATGTGTTGGAAACAGAAATGAATAGTTGTTTCGTATTAAACCTTGAACAAAAATTAACAAGATTTTGACATTTAGCAGCTAAAATTTTTGCTGAAAATTGTGGATTCATATCGGATAAATCATAATTGGAAGTCTAATACAAACTTTCCATCCTTGATACTCATTTCATAACTGGTAACCAAGATAACCCACATTGTTAATTTCATTTTTTACTTTTTCTCTAATCATTGTTTTCATATCTATTTAGTTACTCAATTGGTTCCTCTATGCAAAAATCTACTCGATGAAAGACTCACTTATGTTTAACTTTGAAAAAATAGAACAAAGATTGGAAGATTTGCTTGAACCCAAATTTATACAGTGTGAAAGCTTACTTTGAGCAATGCCTGCAATTACTCAAGGCAAAATAATTGGAACAAACCGAGAAGCAGCGGCAAACCTATTTGATTGAAAAAGAAGGAGAAGCAAAGTCGGCGATAAGATTCAACATGTTATTCAAGAACCTAAAATCTTTGGATTCGTTCCTATATTGGAACTCATTTTTGGCAAAGATTCAGTTTTGAATCAGGAGCTTGCCATCTCGATTAAACTGTATGAGAGTACAAGTTGCAATAAGAGTTTCTGTCACGATCAAGAAGTACAATGCTCTAAAAAATTCAAGTTTTTTGTCTTTACTCAATTAAAAGTCTCGTTCTCTAATTTCAACTCATTGCTCGGTAAGATTTACTTTGTTCCGATAAAAATCTCATGCACTCAATCGCAATTACACCAAAAGGATGACAGTCAAAGTGCTCGCATCAGACTCTGCGTTTTTCCTGTTTTAAATGGATCTCCCAATTCAAGTTTAGCACATGCTTGAGATCATGAGAAAAGGCTGTCGCGAACATCACCACATGCAAGTACCTTTACTAAAATTCAATTTGAAACAAAGCAGATGACAGAAAAGGTATCTGAGCATGTTTGGATGGACTATCCCAAAATTCCTGATTCATACTTTAATGCGCAACTAGTCGACGACTTCCGCTTACCTTGGAAGGATGAGGGATCTGCTACTAACCTCATCAACATCGACGAAGATGAACAATTCTCTGAGCCTATAAAGAATTCCTCAGACTCGTATTTTTGTCAATTTTTTTAAATACCTTTTTTTTCTCAGCTTTTTAACAGTCAAATTCAAAAACTTTTGCAAAAATATAAAATTGTTCACAGCATCTCTCAAAAGTCAAACAGAACTCGCATTTTGTTTTAAAAAATGAATTGATTTTTACATCTTGTTAGAAAAAGCTGAAACTTTTTTCTACTACTAGTTAGAAATATTGAAACCCTTTTGCAATTTGTTGAAAATAATCGAAAATTTTTGGTAACTTTGAAAATTATGAAACATGGGTCGTATCTTCTAAGAAAACTGAAACAAGTATTGTACCTTGTTGAAAGCTTTACATTGAGAGTTTTCTATAAGTTTTCGAAATACAAATAAAGCTTACTTCATGTTCAAGAATTTAAAGAAACTTTTGCACATTCTTCAACAACCTAGTTAATGTTCTTCTCAACTATATAGCTACTTTTTATTACTACTTTTCAATTTATTTGACTTTTTTGGCAGTTTATTCTACAAATAGAGAAAAACGTAGACCAACAAAATTGTTTGCCTGTTAACTTTCTCTTGGAAAAAATGGCAAAGAAACAACCTAGAAATCTATGAACCAAAAAAAAGTCATTTTTTCATTAAATCTTAAAACAGTTGATTGATTTTCCAAAATGTCAAAAAAATGAACCATTCTTCACGTCTGGTTGGAACTTTTTTCGCATACTGTTAAAAGTCTTCAACAGTTTGTGCGTTAGGTCTTAAAAAAATGGGAAGTGGTGGTTGCAACTAGCTCGAAAGAAATTTCACTTTCTCTTGAACAGTTTGAACATTTTTGTTAACAGAAACCATGAACAGTGGGGAAGCAGGTTTTTGCTTGGAGCCTAGATTATGTCTCTTGAGTTTTTTAAAAATGAGTCGCTTCTTTGCAATACTAGGCTTCTGTTCGGCTTCTTCTCAGCTTAAATTATGTTGAACTGCTCGATTAAGCTGGTTGAATTCTTCTCCACTTGATGTATATTTGAATTCTTGACATACATTTCAAAAATTTATCTAAGCACTGAAGCGTTGGCAAAGAGATGTTTTCATGAAAACCGCATCTCATGGAAATTGCAATTCTCCAAAAAAATTTGAAAAATTGTGACTAGACACGCAATAATCTTTTATTACTATGTAATTTTCATAAGAACCGTTGGAAACAGAAAAGAATAGTTGTTTCTTATTAAATCTTGAACAAAAATTAACAAGAGCTTGAAATTTAGCAGCTACCCACTGGAAGAAAAATTTTTGCTGAAAATTGTGGATTCATATTGGATAAATGAAAGTCCAATACAAAACTTTCCATCTTTGATACTATTTTCATGACTGGTAATCAAGATAACCCACATTGTTAATTTTTCATTTTTTACATTTTCTCTAAATCAATTTTTTCAAATCAATTTATTTACTCCATTGGCTCTTCTATGCAAAAACCTACACGATTAAAACCCACTTGTTTTGTAGTTTGAAAAAAGAAAACAAAGATTCGGATATTTGCTTGGTCCCAAAAAGTATGCAGTGGGAAAGCTTATTTTGAACTATGCCTGCAATTACTCAAGGCAAAATAATTGAAACAAACCGAGAAGCAGCGACAAACCTATGTGATTGAAAAAGAAGGAGAAGCAAAGTTGGCAATTATATTCAAGATAATAATCAAGAAGCTGAAATCTTTGGATTCGTTCCTCTATTGGAGCTCATTTTTGGCAAAATTTCAGTTTTGAGTCAGGAGCTTTCCATCTCGATTAAATTGTATGAGAGTACAAGTTGCAATAAGAGAAGAGTTTCTGTCACAACCGAGAAGTACAATGTCAATAAGCGAGATTCAGATTCAGTTATTCTACCAATTATACCAAGCTACTATACCAAGCTCTAAAAAATTCAAGTTTCTTGTCTTTACACAATTAAAAGTCTCGTACTCTAATTTCAACTCATTGCTCGGTAAGATTTACTTTGTTCCGATAAAAATCTCATGCACTCAATCGCAATTACACCAAAAGGATGACAGTCAAAGTGCTCGCATCAGACTCTGCGTTTTTCCTGTTTTAAATGGATCTCCCAATTCAAGTTTAGCACATGCTTGAGATCATGAGAAAAAGCTGTCGCGAACATCATCATATGCAAGTACCTTCAATAAAAATCAATTTGAAACAAAGCAGATGACACAAAAGGTATCTGAGCATGTTTGGATGGACTATCCCAAAATTCCTGATTCAAACTTTAATGCGCAACTAGTCGACGACTTCCGCTTAACTTGGGAGGATGAGGGATCTGCTATTAACCTCATCAACATCGACGAAGATGATGAATTCTCTGATCCAATAAGAGAAACCTCAGACTCACTTTTAAATCATGCTTTGTAAATAAAGCTTTTCTCAGCTTCTTTTACATTGAGATTCGAAAATAATTGCAAAAAATCAAAAAAGGCTTACAGCAAAGAAATAGCTCTCAACGAAAAATAATAGAAAAAAAAATTCAAGCAACAATCCGAATTTTTGTTTCAGTTCGAAAAGTTTCTCTCATGAAGGTCAAAAATTGAAAAATTTTGTCAAAGAAGTTACAAGAAAGGGACAATTATTATTTCAACAGGGCCAAATATCTTTGTTCAGAATTTTTTTTATTGTGGTTCATGAAGAAGAAAGTGACAACAAAATTGCAAACTAACTCAACAGTTTTTTCTTCTAGATCTTTTTTCACACAATAATTAATATTTCTCATTTGTTTGTAAAATTAAGTTTTTCTTCTCATTTTGAATTAAAGTTTTCCGAATAAAATCTTCTTTTTACACAAAAATAAACGACAAAGTCTTGTGTTTAAAAACTTTCAACGTGTACAGCACTGAAGAAGAAAAAATAGTTTATGAGTCTTCTATAAAGCTTACATAGTCATCAGAAAAACAGTCAGTGTTTTTCTTTGAAACCAGAATTTTTCGTTTTCTGTCCAGAAAGCGTAACAGTGGGTAAGGAAACTTAAGCCTGGAACTTAGCTAATGTCCCGTAGTAGTTTTTTGAATGAGTCGATTCCTTGCAATACCAGGCATCTTTTCAACTTTTTTCGGCGTAAACTATAACGAACTACTCGACTAGGATGAGTGAACTCTTCTCCGCTTGATATAACACTAATTGAATAAAACCTGTGTTTGTACAAGATAAAAAGGTAATGATCCAAGCGCTGAAGTTTTTGACTAATAGATGTTTTCAAGAAAACCAATTTGAAATTCAATTCTTCAAAAAACATTAATTGTCATGAGTAGACACGCAATCATCTTGGAATGCTATTTAGTTTTCCAAAAACTGTTGGAAACAGAAATAAATAGTAAATCTTGAACAAAAGTTGACAAGAGCATGACAATTAGCAGCTAACCTTTGGAAGAAAAATTTTTGCTGCAAAATGTGGACTCATGTAGGATAAATCATAATTGGAAGTCTAATACAAAACTTACCATCGTTGATACTTTTTTCATAACTGGTAATCAAGATAACCCACATTGTTAATTTCATTTTTTACTTTTTCTCTGAATCAATTGTTTCATATCTATTTAATTACTCAATTAGCTCTTCTATGCAAAAACCTACTCGATGAAAGACTCACTTATGTTTAACTTTGAAAAAAATAAAACAAAGATTGGGAGATTTGCTTGAACCCAAAAAGTATACAGTGTGAAAGCTTACTTTGAGCAATGCCTGCAATTACTCAAGGCAAAATAATTGGAACAAACCGAGAAGCAGCGGCAAACCTATTTGATTGAAAAAGAAGGAGAAGCAAAGTAAGCGATTAGATTCAACATGTTATTCAATAACCTAAAATCTTTGGATTCGTTCCTATATTGGAACTCATTTTTGGCCAAGATTCAATTTTGAATCAGGAGCTTGCCATCTGGAATAAATTGTTTGATTTGATAAGGTTCAGAATTGGTTGTTCAGATTCAGTTGTTCACTGCGAAAAAGAATCAAGCCATGAAACAAGTAGCCTATGTAATTAACACTTTGAAGCAACTAATAGCGTTAATTACGTCCTCTTTCAGCTTTAAAATTTTCATGTTTCTTGTCTTTTACTCAACTATCAGTTTCTTTCTTTAATTTCAACTTTTGCCTGGCATGATTTACTTTGTTCCCAATAAAAATCTCGTGCACTCGATTGCGTTTACACCAAAAATGATGACAGTCAAAGTGCTCGAATTAGTCTCCGCAATTTTCTTGGCTTACGTGGATCTCCCCATTCAAGTTTAGCATATGCTTGATATCATGAGAAAAGGCTGTAGCGAACATCACCACATGCAATTCTCATCACCAAAAGCCAATTTGAAACAAGACAGATGACAGAAATAATATCTGAGCCTGTTGGTATGGACTATCCCAATGTTCCTGATTCATATTTTGTTGCGCAACTAGTCGACGACTTCCGCTTCCCTTGGGAGGATGAGGAGTCTGCTATTAACCTCATCAACATCTACGAAGATGAACAATTCTCTGAGCCTATAAAGAATTCCTCAGACTCGTATTTTTTGTCATTTTTTGTAAATACATTTTTTTTCTCATTCAAATTCAAAAATTTTTGCATAATTATAAAATTGTTTACAGCATTTCTCAAAAGTCAAACAGAACTCGCATTTTATTTTAAAAATGAATCTTGTTAGAAGAAGCTGAAACGTTTTTTACAACTAGTCAGAAATATTGAAACACTTTTGCAATTTGTTGAAAACAATGGAAAATTTTTGGTAACTTTGAAAATTTTGAAACAAGAAAACTGAAACAAGTATTGTACCTTGTTGAAAAACTTTTTGTTGACAGTTTTTTAAAAATTTTTGAGATACAAAGAAAGCTTACTTCTTGTTCAAGAGTTCAAAGAGACTTTTGCAGATTCTTCAACAACCTACTTAATGTTCTTTTCAACTATATAGCTACTTTTTATTACTACTTTTCAACTTATTTGACTTTTTTTGGCAGTTTTTTCTACAATTAGAGAAAAACGTAGACCAAGAAAATCGTTTGTCTGTTAATTTTCTCGTGAAAAAACTGGCAAAGAAACAACCTAGAAATCTATGAACCAAAAAAAGTCATTTTTTCATTAAATCTTAAAACAGTTGATTGATTTTCCAAAATGTCGAAAAAATGAAACGTTCTTCACGTCTGGTTGGAACTTTTTCGCAAAATGTTAAAAGTCTTAAACAGTTTGTGCGTTAGGTTTTAAAAAAATGGGACGTGGTGGTTGCAACTAGCTCGAAAAAAATTTCACTTTCTCTTGAACAGTTTGAACATTTTTGTTAACAAAAACCATGAACAGTGGGGAAGCAGGTTTTTGCTTGGAGCTTAGATTATGTCTCTTGAGTTTTTTAAGAATGAGTCGCTTCTTTGCAATACTAGGCTTCTGTTCGGCTTCTTCTAAGCTTAAATTATGTTGAACTGCTCGATTAACCTGGTTGAATTCTTCTCCGCTTGATGTATATTTGAATTCTTGACATATATTTCAAAAATTTATCTAAGCTCTGAAGTGTTGGCAAAGAGATGTTTCCATGAAAACCATATGGAAATTGCAACTCTCCAAAAAACTTGAAAAGTTGTGACTAGACACGCAATAATCTTTTATTACTATGTAATTTTCATAAGAATCGTTGGAAACAGAAATAAATAGTGAACTTTCATTATAATCTGAATACAAAATTAGTGTGAAATGTACACTTACTTAGATAACCCTGAAAAACTTCTTGAAATGTATCAAGAGTTCATGCGGTTGCTCAATTGTAGAAAAAACTCTAATAAAGAACTTTTTTTCTGTTGCTAAAAACTAAACCGATCAGTTTCGAAAATTTCTCAGGGAAAAGTTTGTTCGAAATCAAACAACAGGAATCAAGCATAATCAGAAATGAGTATTAATTATTTTCGTTAGAGTTCTTTAATACATATTTGATTGTCGTTAAACTAATTGATAAGACAAAAGAAAAAGTCCAATTGATGATGTTATTGATACAATTGACGTTGATTTTACTTTTTTCTAGTTTTTGGACTTTTGCGTTGTACAAATTAAATAAAGGTTGTCCTATTCATTCAATGGTTTTTTGATAGATCAACACAAACAGAAATAATATTTTATTCAGGTAAATCATATGGACCGTTCTCTTTATTTGTCCACTTCTTGCTTTTCGATACCTCAATGCGCCCATCTAAATGCGATCTAATGCTTATTTGGGTCATCTGATTATGCGTTGAAAAAAAAGTAACACATAAAGGCCAAATTTCTATCCTTATTCATGACTGCCTGATATAAAGCAACACGGGAAACACATTGTTAACGCGTACTCAAAAATATTAGACAAAAAATTTAAGCACTTACACAATTTTTGGAGGAAATTGAAAAAAAAACATTAAGTAAACTATATCCATTTCTCTGATACTCCAAACTTAAATTTCGAATCAAATTGAGGTGTCAAGTTTGGAATCAAACATCAATCAAAACGAATCACGACTGCAGTTTAAAGGAATCGAATGGCGAATCAAATGGCTGGAGTTTGATGTCACACTTGGCTACATACCGAAATTTCTCTGAGGATGTCAAAATCGAGCGGTTACAACACACGCCAACCCACAATACCCTCCCGTCCAATCACCTTTAAAGACGGGGTCGGAACAAGACCTCCAGGCAAAAACAATGCTACGAGAGCTATAAAAAAACGTTATTTCAACAGTGTCTCAAAAAAAACAAATGTAGTTCTCTATGCAACATGGTTTCACCTGGGCATCTCTTGCTTCGGTCTATTCTGTTGTTCTCCCTCGGCGTCTGACTCGTCAGTGGACCTCGGTGTTTCCAACTCCTTCCCCATCCCACCCTCCTTCATTTTCATTCCCGACAGTTCATCTATTAAACACAACCAGAACAATCTTGTAGTTTGTTTTTATAACTCAATTTTTTTCATTCTCTAAGGTTTTTCAAAATAAAGCTCCTGATGTAAAATTTTGACTTATAAAAACAATGTTTGAAAGTTCAATTGAAAGAAACCTTCCGGAATGACAAAATTTAAATTTCCGAAATTCAAGAAAAAACTAACAGGCTCTTACTTTCAAAAACAAATTATGATTGACACGTTTTGACCCGATTTAGGAAAGTTGGATTATAGGTTTTTTTCCTCTGTGAACTCTAAAAATTATATTCAATTTTTGTAGCTTGAAGCCAATCACGAGTTTTTTGTGATTTCCGTACCGACCATTGAAAATAGGGAAAATTTGTGTATTTGGATGTGTTTTAGTTTTTTTTCACAAAAAATCAGGTACCACAATCAGGTGATCCGAAAAAAAAAACATTTTAAAATTTTGAAAACATTCCTCAGTGTGCCGAGAAACCGGTTTGAAATTTTTGATTTTTCGTTCAATTTCGACCAAAAAAAGCAACCGAATAAAGTGATGGTAACTTCTTAAGTTAGTCATTAAGGCTTAGCAATTTTTCTTTCTTTGAAACAAAAACTAAATTCGAAAGCTTTTTTAGCTCTTTCATGACTAAAAAAATTTTCTAAAACAAGTTGAAAAATTGTGCGAAAAAATAGAAAAAGTTTTGTAACCTACTTTTTTGAAAATACTTCTCATTTTTGTTCGAGACAACTGTTCTCAATTATGCTTAAACTATGGAACCTGATCTAAACTATATTTTATGATTGGATAAATTAAATGTTTTACCAATGTAAAGTATTTAATATTAACCAATCATGATCCATCTAACTAACAACCCACTTATTTGTAAGTGCTGAAGTTACTTGTAATTTCAGCACCAGAGAGATTTGAATTTAACTTAGAAATTAGTTGGACTCTCCCGAGCACTTCAGCAGCCGCAATAAACCAGTATACCCTAGATCTATTGAGCCTAGCAGAGACTAGTTAAACAACCTGAGACTAGATAGTATAAGAGTAAGATTAGGATCGGTATTAGACTAAGAAGTTGCACGAATCTATCCGGCCGAAAATAAGATAGCGTGACGAGCAGACGGTGTACCCTATCCGAAATTACTCTATGAGTTATACACCCCAGTCATAACTCATCTGGTGCGACCATAAGTCTCGAACAAGACCTTACTAGATTAGAATTAACCAAAATTAGATTAGAAATTAGACAAAAACATTTACAAAATGTTATACGACAATAATTTAATTGAAATGTCTCTCCGACTCAATAGATCAGAGCCAATATTCCGAACCATAATAGAACTACCCGGAATTGGAAGAAGACATCGAACCAAAGACGACATACGACAAAGTAGAAACTTGCCGTATAGTTATATGATAGTTCGGCAAAAGCCAGAACAAACTTTTATATTTCGAATACTACTTGCAATGAATTTAGATTTCCATTTGCAAACATAAAACCTTGAAGTAAATCTTCAAAATCATTTCAGGCGCTAAACAAATTAATATTATACAATAACGATTGATAAAAAGATCTAAGATCGTTTTCCTAAAATTCTGCAGTATTATACAAAACATGTTTGAAGAATATTTATTGGAAAATAAAAATAAAAATTAGTAGCATGACAATAAATGGTCAGTAATCATAAATCATCCTGTTGTTCCAGCTTCATCACCTAAAACATAACAGCAATCATAAACCCACTAATATCATCAAAACACTAAATCTTTCCTTTACACAAATTTAAAACTTTATTAAAATTTAAAGTCACTTAATTTAAAATCAGATCATCAAGGCTTATCCTTGGATCTTAAATCATTTTCTACTTAATTAAATTTTAAATTTGATCATCAAGGCTTATCCTTGGATCAAACAGAACAACTTTGTTCTCCCCCACCCACTTAATTAGTGTCTAACGACCTCAAACGTCGATTCACTACCCAACCCTTTCTAAAAACCCAAGACTAATAGAAATTTTTAAACAAAACTAATCATTCAAATTAGGATAAACAGTGAAGAACTTCGGTTATTCATCCTTCACTTGACCCCTCCTCTTACCAGACCCAGGATAAATCTTAGACTTAGTAAGTTTAAAATAGTATCTAACGAACTACTCGCGTTCTAATTATACCTGAACCTTGTGGATCGATTTACTATTCTCCAACCCTTGAACACAATCACTACCCCTAAGTAAGATTAAGTAAGTTAACACCTTAGCTTATACTAGTCACGAGAAAGTAAAAATCATTCTTCGGAATCGATATACTTTTCTCTCCAACCCTGAACAACTAGACCCAGGTTAAGCTAACCAAAAAATCGTAAGAACTAACAGTTTAAGTCAATAGAAATCATTTAACAACCTTTTGCATCCGTCATTCTAAACCTTATGTCATTTAAAAACCTAGGAAATAAACAAACAATCATTTTACACAATTGTGAAATAGATAACAAAAAATACGACCTTGTAATCACACCTCATACACAAACAATTGGATACATTCGAACAAAACGACAAACACTAAAGAGAAAAATAATAACTAAACAAAGACAAAATATTAATGAACAAATCAATTCACGTTTTACACCAGCTTCCGATTTAAAAATTGGAACATTTGTTTTAATACCTAATTTTAATACTCACAAAGGAATTTCTAAAAAATTACAACCCCTCCGAAAAGGACCCTATCAAATAATTGCAAAACCCACAGATGTCACATATAAAATTATCGACTCAAACAAAAAAGAAATCGTTCAACATCGAAACAACCTATTACCTTATTACCCAAAAGAATACGCACTCCGCGAATTAACTCAATTATATTCTTTCACAGGATTAAAAATCATTCAAAATGAACCACATCTAAAAAACACAGAACAAAATGATAACCCCACCGAAACTCAAAACACAAAACCAACCGCCACCAAAAACAATACACAAAATCATAAAGAATCTCCAAAACAAAGAAAAAATAGAAAAATGACAGAACAAATAATACCCCAAGAAGAAATAGACAAATCAGAACATAGAAAGACAACAAGACTCCGAAATCAACCACGTAAAAACTACAAAATGTTCATCCCCCAATCTAAAATATTAAAGAAAGTAGAATTTAAAAAGTAATTTTAACATTTTATACTTCACAATCTTGAAACCTCCGTAACATTTTTCATTTCCATTTTTCAAAATAACATGCTCACAAAGTACGCAATAATTCTAGTTCAAAATAGACCAATAGGATTCATCCAATCCGCCACTTTCTCTAACTCAAACTAAGATCAATTAGACGAATAATCTAGAATTCCAGGCACATCTCTAACTATAACTTTACAACCTCCAGGTCAAAAATAAGCAAACCACTCCAACTTGACAGCTAAAATAAATATCACCATAATACCGTACCCCTCCCTTATCTAATAACCCAAAGATCAACAATATTTCCCCAACTCAGACCACGAATACCCCCAAAACAAATTTGATAACTTAGCCTAAAGTAACAAAATGAAGATTTTAATTAGCCTAAAGTATAAAAATCTCACCATACCCCGGATCATTTGACAAACAAAAATAAAGAAAAAGACGACCTCCCAGTCACCATGAAAATTGCCCCCAACAATTTTTTACGAAACTCAACCCACTTGTCAAAAAACTAATAAATAATTCGACCACACTAGAAAATCGCCTCAAACAGCAAAAAAATATTCGACCAAGAGATCATTTCTTAAATGCTTTTCTCTCAAACAGTCGCTCAAATATGTATCAATTTTAAACATTTTTTTTCAATACTTCAAGCCTTTATAATATTTCTTTTTGATATCATTGAATCTTTTCTAATAATCATAATAATTTTTTGTAACATTTTTTTAATTTTCTACACAATAATTGAACTATTCCTCCAACTTTCCAAAACCCTTGAATATATCCACAGGTACGATTTTAACAACTTGTCTAAATGATACGAACAATTTTCAGTAGAACTGATATTTTTTTATTGTTTGTAATTTTCATAACATTTCTATTATCCCTCATTTTGACAATATGTAAATGTATAAAGAAAGCAATCATCACATTTGCCCTAGCAACAATTTTTCTAATTCTTTTTTTAGAAGAATATTATAATAAACATAAACCTTCCCACTAAAGTAACAATTTAAAAATCCATCAAAAATTGCTACCCAACAGTCACAGAATCAGTCTTCACCGACATCATCCCAAGATAACCAAACACCACCTTCAACTACTCAAAATCCTCAAACATCTACACGAATTTCTTTTCAAGACAATCCATACACTTTTGAAGAACGGCACGCTCGTTTATCTGAACCACTAGAACCAGTTCAACGACAAGCATCCCTAAGTGAACCAACATATAATCTTTACCCAACACTACCACAAGAACTAAATAGAATACGAAACCTTAGTCAAAACCAAAACACAGCAGAAATAAATAGACAAATTATACATCCTCGACGAAATAGAAATTTTCAAACTCCCCGAGTTCATTTTGATATACCTCAATCCCCAACACAAACCACTCCAGAAAACACCACTGGTATCACACCAGAAACTCCTACACTTTTTTCACAACGAAGCACTTCAAGTCTACCTTCAGACTACTTAGGTTCAACACCAACATCTGAACAAGTACGAGAAAATCCTTTTAACCCCCCAAACCTAACATCACGACTGCCATATTGGACTACACATTCATTTACACAAGGTGAACCAAATTTAGTCAATGACCCCATAGATATTTCTACGGATACAACAACATCCTCATCACTACCAGAAACATTATCACTACCATCAACACCATCAATAAGTCAATTTTCACCACTACCCTTTAACTTAAATTTTCCAAATAATCTCGACGCCAGATATCGAGAACAATCATCTATAAATATTCCTTTAAGATTAGATTGGAATACATTCACAGCACCTCCACCATTATTTGGACAACATCAAGAAAGTAACCGCCTTCATAACTGGGCACTTAATAGATTACAATATCGTCAAGATATTCACAACGATATCCGTGATCACAATATTCAAATACTCCAACAAAACAGTTTACAATTAAAGTTTGAAATCACAGTTAAGTTAAATAATATTACCCAACATCCCTACCCATTAAATCCACCTAACATAACAGCTCAATCACTACCACCACCGTTTATAACTACTGAAGTAATATATAAATACGACAGATACACCAAAAACACAATTGGTTACATTACATTTTATAATCCATACTCAGGATTATCATACACATGTATATTCTAAAATTATTAATTTTTCTCCAAACCCTTTTTCTAGTAACCTCAAATCAAAACATAAACCCTTCCCCTCGTACAGGACCACAAGATTTATTAGTAACACATTACGATTGCGAAGAAAATGAACAAAAAACACTACACAAATATGCAATAAATCAAGTATCACAATGTGAAACAGAACCACAAGCTATAGAAACCACAGATATAATAGCAACACTCTATTCAAAAGCCCGAGCTACAACAGTTACAGGTTATAAATTCACAGCAACATTTTCCGAAAAGAAAGTACATTGTTCACAAGTCTCGAACGGAAACAAAAACCGACTTGACCATGAATCATTCTACCAAAGTAATATAGAACGTCTTTTACATCTCAATCCTGACGATTGTAAAAATGAATTACTTAGACTAAACATCACACAAAATAAAAACTCCCAAAGAAAATTAGTTAATTTTCAAGTTTTTTCAGACTCTGTACATCAATCACAACTTGAAAGACACCAAGGACATATAAAACTAGACGAAAAATACCCGTATAACGGCGCACACGGACGATTAACCTATGACCTACACGATAAACATTGGATACCACACATTGGTATAAATAACCCATCAAACTGCAAAGCAGACACGAAAAATAAAGGATACCAAGAAATAATGTTTTTCGATTGGAAAATACAACTCGAAAAAATACAACTCACACGAGATTTATCTGATAATACAATGATCTATCAAGGAATCCGACTACCTTGTAAAAACGATCAAGGATATTGCGACCCTACAACAAGAACACAAGCAACAATTGTTTGGTTCCCCGAAGACACATGTACAACATTTCAAGTAGCAAAAATACACGCTCGTATGATAAAATTTCACGAAAAATATTTCATACAATCAATTCCATATGAACAAGTCCATCCATCACGCAAACTAAGTTCCGATTTTAGAAACATAGACAATATAGAAAATAAATTGACACGTTTTCAAATATATCAAGAAACAGAACTTGCATGTAAATACAGGAATCCACTTCACAGAACACAATACTCTGAAATATTAGTTGAATATGAAAAAGGATTCGACATGACCACTGGTAAAGTAAAAATCGACCCATACGCCACAGGTCATCCTCTAAACGAAGGAACATCCTATATACCAGTTAATTTTGAAAAAAGCAACGGACAACCTGGTGGACATCTAAAACCTTATGACACCAGAAGCACACGCTTACAAGAATTATCACTAATGAATACTACATATTTTGGTAATATCCACTATGATATTCATTTGGATATGAAACTAGACTATACATTTAGCCGCATTTTTCAAGAAATGTCACTCTCCGAATTAGAAACACTACATCAACTATGCGAATTAGAACGAACACAAATACTACAATCACTTGCACTAGCAGTATTAAAAATACCCTACGCAGGATACTTATTATCAGGAAATAGATCAAATTTTTTAGACTACGAAGGAAACATTTTATGGTTTTATACTTGTACTAAAAAAGTATCACCACTATACGTTTTTGAAGATAAACGATGTTATAAAAGAATCCCTATCTTTTATAAGAATAAAGTACATTTCGTGGATACACTTTCACGAAGAACCTATTTCTGGGATACCGCAGTCCCATGTGGATCAGAAAATAGCCACAATGTAGTACAACTAAACCCTGATGAAAACAAATATTATCTTCTCACTCCATATCCCACATTAATGCAATCACTCAAAAAATTTTCACCAGAAAGCATTCGCGCTATTGCTCGAAACCCAAATATAGACTTACAATCAATAGGAATCTATTCAAAATCAGATATTCAACATCACATTAGAACACAACAATTCCAAGAATTATTAACACAAATGGACACTATACAAAGACAATCAATAGACCAAAATTTACGCAAACTTGCAGAAACTGCAGGATTTGCCGATATCTACACGCAAGACTATAGCGGATATTTTAAAGACATTAAAGATTATATATATCTAAACGGCGAAAAATACCGTCCCCAAGATATATCACCAATTAACATTTTTAGCTTTGTTACACTCAAAAATGAGATCCTAGATTTTCTAGGATGGCCCTACTACATCTTAGAAAAATTGACTATTTTATACGCAATGTTTAACTTTATTGGATTTCTTTTCTCACTCTTAAAAGGAATCTACAATACATGTGCTATACACACACAAGTAAACAGACAAGCAAGCGTAGCACGCATACTTTTTGCAGGATTTTTTGGAATTTTTTCCACATCTATAAACAAAATTCTTTTAGACGCACAAATAAAAGAATATAACACAAAAATAACAACACGACAAAATACATACGACGAAGAACATAACAATGTCGACCCACAGCCAACGGCACCACAATTACCACCCCTACCAAATAACCATCCACTATCCCTAGTCCCACGAAATTTTAGAAATTTAGCAATCACACATAATCCAAACTTTAGACTCACCACATCACAAAGTCCCGTCCAACATATAATGACACATCAATCACAAGATGATAATACTTACGAACAAATTATTGAACAACCACATACCACCGCTTTTCAATCTCAAAATAATAATTTTTTTAGCCCACGATGAGCCGCCAACTTGGATCACTCCATCGATCAAATTCCCATCCAACCAACCTTACCTCTTCAATCCCAATAATACCACTTTTTGCTTTTCCGCCACCCGATTTTCCATCTAGCAATGTAACATCAGGCATGAATTCCGACACTAACTCACAAATTTCAGTTTTATACTCCATTTCACAGCTAAATAACCCGAATATTGAAACCCCCGACGAATTTGCCGACTCAGAACCATCTCCATCCAATAATTTTCATAACCCTTCTCAGTTTTCTCAACCTCCTTTTCAACCCATATTGTCAAATAACCCTGACCCCATCACTCCTACACCCTCTTATGCTTCCCAAGTTACCCCAACCTACTCCTCATACCATTCTGACCAATCATCTCCAGACACCCCCCGAATCTCCCCAGAGCTAGACAATTTTATTACCCTCCAACAACAACCCTACCACCTTAACACCCCGACCATAAACCAAATCTCCTCCACTACAAATTCATCCAATCCCCCTACACCCTCTTCAAATTATACTGAATCATTAGCACCATCATCCACATCAACTGAATCCTCACTCAACACTAATAGAGCTTACCGCACTTTTAAAAGAAAGTTCCCCAACCATCCTTTCCCAGCAAAACCAGGAACAGCCCGTGAATACATCAACCACCCCCAGCATACTAACACTAGAGAATTTTTAGCTATCACTTTACCCTCATTTCCACAATACACCTTAAACACCCCTCATGACGCTAACGAAACACGCAACTTTGTAGACGAATACGTTTTAATGCCCACTCTCTCTTGGACCTCATACTATCATTTCACTAACCCTCTTTGCTTACCTTTAACCAACACATCCATCGATATAGACCGAAACAAAGACATGCTATATCGACTAACTACACCACTCACCGCTAGACAATTTACTTACGTAGGATATAAAAAATCACTAAAAATACACACTGCACCTAGAGCTAATGAATATACACTAGAATACTACGATCACAACATCATCAGAGCTAACCAAGATCAATTCTTAGACGACGATCGCTTCGCTAACCCACAAATCACCGAGAAATTTTTCATCAAGACACCATATGTATTTACACTAAACATCTTCGACCGAAAGTTTGATCACATTATTTCAGAAGCACTAACAAGCACACAAGCGTACGAAAGTTTTAAAGAACGCTTCCAAATCTTTTCACTAACCTTTCATTTCCTTGCACCACACGAAAGAGATTTACACTGCTCACACGATATTATGTTGCGAACTAAACAAACACATACATACAGTTACTATCGTTTCATCCAAAATCACTTTGACCTCCACACACCCTCTAGACAACCACACCATCGCTTTCAATTCATCAATTCAAAATACACTTCACCGTATTTCCTAAATTTCACATATTGTATTAAAGATACTAACCTTCATGGTATTCTTCGTAACTATGACCCCATAACCCAAATGTACATTTTCTGCCCCATCACCAAGACCTTCAACGCCGAAGAATCCCGACCCTTCCTTATCCCGCACGAATTCCTACAACCTATAGAAATCCCAATTTTAGAATTCATCCACAACACTAAATTTAACCACAAATTATATAACTTAATCCAAAACACACCTTATGAGTTTGCAGTAGGCACTGAAGAACTAACCACTATTAAGGCACTTCAATTGCTTTGGCCACTGCTTCAAACTAAAAATATCATCCGCATCTTAGCTAAACTACTAACAACTTCAGAACTAGTTCACGATATCTTTCCCCACGGTTTTTTCCCCGACGACTAACAGGTAAGTATGAATTAAATGAATATAACTAACTAATTAAAATATTAAAAAACTCACCATTCTTTATTCATGTTTTCTTTAGATTTTTAGCCTTCATCTTCGATCATCTGAAAAATTCACAAAAGAAAAATAAAAAATAGCAAACTTCTTCAAAACTGTTTAAGACCCTTTTAACTTTTGCACCAACAATTAAATAAATATAATACCAATGCAGTAAATTAATTTATAAAATTTTCCCCCAAAGCAGTAAATCTACATATGATGAAAATTTGTATCTTAAAATTCCCCCATTACTAGCAGTAAATTTCTAAATTCTATGTAGTAAATTAATAAAATGCAATTGCAGTACTAACCTTTTGATATTTTCATTCATTCGCACAAAAATTCTATCCACACTCGCACAGCTCGCCCACGAAGAATTGTTTAAAATAATGAATTTCAGTTTCAAGTTTTCACACTCAACAACTCTAACATATAATAACATGTTTCAAACTTTCCTTTAACCCGGTTGGAAAGGAATCATATACTAAACAAAACTAACCAACGCAGCTTACTAAATACCACAAATCATAAAATAACAGCATGACTAAGAAAAGGAAACCAACGGTACCCAAACCGGACTAACCCAGTTTAAAACTGGATAATTTATTCTTTTGAAGACTATTACAAAGTCTTAGAAAGAAATAATAAAACACAAAAAAGTCGAAAGACAAACCCATACCACAAACAATTTGCTTTTTGAACAAAGTACATAACCAACAAGACATAAGTAAAACCACAACAAACCCAACATAAAATGTTGTCACATAACAGGACTCCTCATAAAAACCGCATGAAATCATACTCCCACACCTGGCCTAACCCACCAGGAAAGGACGTCCTGAGCATGCTCTATAGCCGGCCTAACCCACCGCGCTACATCCACGCTTTGTGACCACACCTTTATTTTTAATAAGAGCTACTCAAGGGTGAGTAACTCTTCAAAATAACCGAACTAAAACAAAAAGCTTTTGTGAAAACAACTAACTAAAATCATTATTAAAAAATATATTAAACTAATAAAAGATTTATAAAATGTAAAATTACATGATGCAATATATAGATCAGAATACAACACCAAGGACGAACATCAAAAGACAAGACGACCTCACTACACTCGAGAGAGAATGACCAACTACAATCGATATGCCGCTCACAATCACAACTCAAAGGATTTAGAGTACGACTTGACTTCGCAGAAAAGGACTTCATTGAACTAGACCAATGACCACCTCGATGTTCAAGTATACGTACAGATCCGAGTAACCAGGCATCCCCTCCACGCACAATCTCCACGCCATTCCCGAGCTAGATCAAACACAAAAGAAGTTCTCTCCGAAGAACAGAAAAACCTGACATAGCCAACCATTCTGAAACCAGAATTGATGCTGTTGCAGAGACTCAGTCGTTGTCACAAGAAGAACACAACGTCTTGTGTCCTCAATTCCAGATCCCTGGAACTTCCTTAACAAAAAGGAAACAAAAGAAAAATGATGTTCGCCAAATACCAACGTCCATCATCCATCCTTGAACTACAGAAGAACTGTTCTAAAAAACTCTGTAAAACCCGGATGGGTGGAACCTGATCTAAACTATATTTTATGATTGGATAAATTAAATGTTTTACCAATGTAAAGTATTTAATATTAACCAATCATGATCCATCTAACTAACAACCCACTTATTTGTAAGTGCTGAAGTTACTTGTAATTTCAGCACCAGAGAGATTTGAATTTAACTTAGAAATTAGTTGGACTCTCCCGAGCACTTCAGCAGCCGCAATAAACCAGTATACCCTAGATCTATTGAGCCTAGCAGAGACTAGTTAAACAACCTGAGACTAGATAGTATAAGAGTAAGATTAGGATCGGTATTAGACTAAGAAGTTGCACGAATCTATCCGGCCGAAAATAAGATAGCGTGACGAGCAGACGGTGTACCCTATCCGAAATTACTCTATGAGTTATACACCCCAGACATAACTCAACTATTTTTCTACACCTGTGTATTGTATTCTCAAAACATCAACACACAAAAAAACGAAACGGTACTAACTTTAAAACTTTATTGATTTGAAGAATTTTTATTTGCAATTTTTAGGGATATGGTCGGAACATTCTGTGCTTCTTGTTACACTTTGCCTACCGTTCAAAAAGAAATGACATGAGCTCCAAAATATTTCAAAACTCAAACGTCTAGACTTCAAATTTGAGCAGAAACAAAATTTGAAAACAATTAATACAATCTATACATTTGTCTGCATTACGTTCACTGACTCTTAATCAATTCAAGTGTTAAATATTGAATTTTTTTCGACTTTTCCTTTTAAATTTTGATTATGAATCATATTTTGGATTTTTTTTGATTCGTAGAGAATATGAGAATATATGAAAGGGTATCCACCCATCTAAGCATAATCGATTCATCAAAATCTTTGGTTTGATTTTTGTGATGATTAGTTGTTTTGTTGAGCGAAGTTCTTTTTTTGCTATTCAATGAGGTTTTTTCTGCATTTAAAACTTAAGAATTGTACAAAAATTGCAGCCAAAATTGGTCAGTTTGTGATAGCTTTGAAAATAGAGGTCATCTGAGAGCTCGTCTTCGCACATAGATTCTTTTCATGGGACTCAATTAACCTTTCAGATGCTCTCGATTTGAACGTGAAATGCCTCTTGGCATAGAGGTAAGGTGTTCTTTACGGAAACAGATAAATCAAAATAAAAGCGCGTTGCTCGATTTTGATTATTACTTTGGTAGAACATTTTTTTCACCTTCTGCAGTTGTTTTTTCACAAATTTTTCAACAAATTGAAGATATTTTTTGAACTTTTTGTTTGGTGATGAAACTTTGTGTTCAGATGAACCAAAAGTTGACAAGTTAACTTGCTATTAGAGATTTTGTTATTGACAGAAATTGTATAATCTATTATGCGAGATACGTTTTGTGTGACAAAAATCTAACGAAGTTTTTCTACTCAATTTTGAGCCGAATGAATTGACTTTTATAATGAAGTTGTCTTGTTTGAAACTTCATCAAAACGAATTGCATCATCAAAATGCTTGCAAAGTTTCCAGCAATATTTGCACTCTTTTTTGTCCCTATTTACTCCAGTTTGAGAAAATTGAGTTGGTCACTTTTGTCTTGAGAAAAACGAGTTCGAAAATAATATTCAATTTATCCGGTTATTTCAAAGCATCAGCACAAAATGCGTGAAAGAACGATAAACAGCAAAAACATGCGTAACAAAACTATCCAACCTCAGGGGCTGATCTAGGATTTTCTCGAGGGGGGGGGGGCGGATTTTCAAAAAAAAATCGAAAATTTTGACGACCTTTTTTTTAGGTCAACCAAATTGATTTTCCGAGCTCTACTAAAGCACTATAGAGACCGCAGATAGACCAAATTTTCTTCGCCGCAGGCAAAATTTTGAAAAAAAAACAGGTCAAAAAGCCGTTTTTGGGCACTTTTTGGAAAACTTTGACAAAAAAAATTGCGTTTTTTTGGCGCGCGCTCCCTCAAAGTTAGTACTTATTGGCGCCTTTAGAAAAATTTTAGGGTCGGTCGGTCAAAAAAGGATTTCTTAAAAAGTACCAAAGGGGGGACCCTTTGGGTCGGCAGGGGGTCGAATCCCTGAGGGGAGCCGTCCGCCCCCCGCCTTCCCCCTAAATCCGCCCCTGTCCAACCTAATGAAATGTAGCATCAGAAGTCGGTGAGGTTTTGTCTGCTTATCGCATAAAAATTGGCTTCAATGACTGAAATAATATTTGAAATAAGAGGAGATTGGAACCTGATCTAAACTACATTTTATGATTGGATAAATTAGATATTTTACCAATGTAAAGTATTTAATATTAACCAATCATGATCCATCTAACTAACAATCCACTTATTTGTAAGTGCTGAAATTACTTGTAATTTCAGCACCAGAGAGATTTGAATTTAACTTAGAAATTAGTTGAACTCTCCCGAGTACTTCAGCAGCCGCAATAAACCAGTATACCCTAGATCTATTGAGCCTAGCAGAGACTAGTTAAACAACCTGAGACTAGATAACATAAGAGTAAGATTAGGATCGGTATTAGACTAAGAAGTTGCACGAACCTATCCGGCCGAAAATAAGATAGCGTGACGAGCAGACGGTGTACCCTATCCGAAATTACTCTATGATTTATACACTTAGGTCCTAACTCATCTGGTGCGACCATAAGTCTCGAACAAGACCTTAATAGCTTAGAATTAACCAATAATAGATTAGAATTTAGACAAAACATTTACAAAATGTTATACGACGATAATTTAATCGAAATGTCTCTACGACTCAATAGATCAGAGCCAATATTCCGAACGATAACAGAACTACCCGGAATTGGAAGAAAACCTCGAACCAGAGACGACATACGACAAAGTAGAAACTTGCCATATAGTTATATGATAGTTCGGCAAAAGCCAGAACAAACTTTTGTATTTAGAATACTACTGGCAATGAATTTAGATTTTCATTTGCAAACATAAAACTTTGAAGTCAATCTTCAAAATCATTTCAGGCGCTAAACAAAATTTTTAATATACAATAACGATTGATAAAAAGATCTCAGATCGTTTTCCTAAATTCTGCAGTAATATACAAAACATGTTTGAAAATTATTTATTGGAAAATCAAAATAAAAATTAGTAGCATGACAATAAATGGTTAGCAATCATAAATCATCCTGGTGTTCCAGCTTCATCACCTAAACATAACAGCATTCATAAGCTCACTAAAATCACCAGAACACTAAATCTTTTCTTTACACAAATTTAAGTCATTATTAAAACTTAAATTCACTTAATTTTAAAATCAGATCATCAAGGCTTATCCTTGGATCTTAAATCATTTTCTACTTAATTAAATTTAAAACTTGATCATCAAGGCCTATCCTTGGATCAAAAAGAACAACTTTGTTCTCCCCCACCCACTTAACTAGTGTCTAACGACCTCAAACGTCGATTCACTATCCAACCCTTTCTAAAAACCCAAGACTAATAGAAATTTTTAAACAAAACTAATCATTCAAATTAGGATAAACAGTGAAGAACTTCGGTTATTCATCCTTCATTTGACCCCCCCTCTTACCAGACCCAGGATAAATCTTAGACTTAGTAAGTTTAAAATAGTATCTAACGAACTACTCGCGTTCTAATTATACCTGAACCTTGTGGATCGATTTACTATTCTCCAACCCTTGAACACAATCACTACCCCTAAGTAAGATTAAGTAAGTTAACACCTTAGCTTATACTAGTCACGAGAAAGTAAAAATCATTCTCCGGAATAGATATACTTTTCTCTCCAACCCTGAACAAATAGACCCAGGTTAAGCTAACCAAAAAATCGTAAGGACTAACAGTTTAAGCAATTAGAATTCACTTAACAACCTTTTGAATCCGTCATCCCAAACCTTATGTCATTTAAAAACCTAGGAAATAAACAAACAATCGTTTTACACAATTGTGAAATAGATAACAAAAAATACGACCTTGTAATCACACCTCATACACAAACAGTTGGATACATTCGAACAAAACGACAAACACTAAAAAGAAAAATAATAACTAAACAAAGACAAATAACACGAAAAAGATTTTCAAAAAACCGAAACGCATTTTCAGAATCAGAAACCAGCAGTTTAGACGAACTTTATAAATTAAAAGAATCAATAGATAAAAATTGCCCAATTCACAATCAATTATATTTCTCTGACTCAGAAACAACTTCAAATTCATCAAAAAGAGGAAAAAGAAGAATAAAAAAGCAGTATAAACACAAACCAGTACATTTATACAATTGGAATCAACCAATTAGACACATTGATAATTACATATTAACAGTCATCGAACGAAAAAAATGAGCTCAACGCACACCCCAGGTGAAGAAAGTCCAGATGATGATGATATCTTCCCCTTTATAGTAGATGCAACCACTGATAGAGGACAGCATAAATTTTGCAAAAATTTACTCTTAAATTTATTTGAACCCGGAATCAGTCCATGTAAAACAGAGTTCCCAGATGTAAAAATCAAAAGACAAATTATCGATCACTATCTAAAAGATATATGTAACTTAACACAACAATACGGAATCTACTCCATAGAATTCAGCTCACCAAACCAGAATCACAGCAAATATATAATTCAAACAGATGACCTTGATTTAGAATTTTCAAAAGTATTCTCAGAATATATAAAAAGCATCCAATATCATAACTCACAAAGAGCAAACTCCATATTCACCAATGAAGTTTTTGCAATAATATATAGTTATATCTCGATATGAGAAAACGAAATCCAAATACCAAATGTCTCACCGACAGAAACATCTAAACATATAAAAGTACGACACGAAATCACACTACTCTCTAGTTTTCTAAATATCATTAAAGAAAATTTCACGAAAGATGAAGTTTCACAACATACAAAACATGACTTGCAAAAAATTTTGGCATGGTTCATAATAGATTATTTCACACACAATATTGATTTAATTTCACAAGCAAGAAAAAATTTTAGACCCCAAAACTCAAACGATGATAATGCTATCACAGAACAATCAGACTATGTTTGGGACCCCGAATGGTCTCATCCCGCATTTATAAATTTCCCACAATCAATCTCAAGTCAAGCAATAAGTACGATATCTTATATAAGAGATTATGTAAGAGTAATACCATTAACCATTGATGCAACACCATTAAACTATAAAACATTTTTACCCGATACGCAAAATAATAGTTTAAACTCTACAGTCATACAAAATGAAAACCTCAATGGAACTAGGAATCTTACTCAACAAGATATCCAGACACTATCACACTTCATAAATGAAGAAATCGTACACACAACAACTACACAACAAAGTATTTCACCTATACGTCCAAACTTAACAACACCAAGAAATACAAACCCTTCACAAACACAAGTAACCTTACAATCAACCGTTAAACCTTTGGTTGCCCCAAAATATTCACACATGGATTACCAAACATACAGACCCATGACAATACCGCCAAAAACACGCAAAACGTTCACTAGAAACAATTTTGCAGACCATAATTATAATTACACACATCCATCAAAAACAAATTATCAACCACGAAAAAATTTTAGTAATTATACAAGATCTCGAAACTGGGATAACTCAATGGTACCACCTAATTCAGTAAATTTCCAAACAAATTTACATCCTCCACAGGATCGTAGTGAAAGTTATCCATTTTTTCAACAAAATAAAAATAAAAAACAAACATCTTATCAAAAGGATTACTTATCCTCAGATGATGATTTCTTACAACCAGATATATTTGCACCCTATAATCAAGAATATCGTGGACAAGGAATACAGAAACCACATACAAATCATAGAATTTTTTCTCCACAACCAATAGATACACAAAATCAACAACCAATTCAGCAACAAAACCCAATTAATACACAATCTTTTCAACCAATTCAGCAACAAAACCCAATGATTGCACACTCGTATCAACCAACACAAATGCAAAATGAAATACCACTCCCATATTATCTTCAACAACACGAAATAACAAGAAATCAACTTTCAAATTTTTCTCAAATGCCAAATGCAGCAGAATCATTACAAATGACAATGAATCCATACCTTATGGGTGGATCATCAATAACATCAAATAAACCTTTAATGGTATTCACGGGAACAGACCCTGAATACTCTGTAGAAGACTATTTAAATGCAGTAACAGCAAATTTGATTTTAAATATAGGACCTGAACCAATTAATACGCCACTACATCAAAACTGGATACATCGACGCACAGCGTTGATACAAACAACTTTAGATGGCGCAGCCCAAAAATGGTTTTCAGTATTGCCTCTAGAAATAAAACCAAATTGGAAATGGTTTACACAAGAATTTTCAAAAATGTTTGACTCCGAAAGAAACAAACAACAACAAAGAGTTTTATGTAATGAAATTCGCAGATTACCAAACGAAACCATCAAGCAATTAGCAGTACGAATCGAAACACTAGTTCGAAAAGCATATTAATTAAATACACAAGACTATAAAAACACAAAGATGACAGAAATCTTAATGATGACCTTAACACCACAATTAAGGAAAATAGCAATAAAAAAGAGAGCATCCCATCCTTCTTCAATTCGAGAACCCGATTTAGATTTCCGAAAACTAGTAGACAAACTAGAACAAGCAGAAATCACAATGAAACTCGAAGAAACAGAAAATCTGAAATTACAATACGTTAACAGAATTGAAACAGCTCTCACAAATATTAACAATATACAGGAATCAGATACAGACCTCGTTGAAAAAATCACTGAAATACTCAATATTTACGAAAAACACCCAAACTTTAAAGGCAAACCATCTTTCAAAAAATGGTGTAATTATTGCCGACGATACGGACATAGTATTTCTGAATGTAGACAAAAACAGCAAAATAATCAAAATAAACCTCAAAAATACAAAGAACCAAATAAGTCATTCTATCAATATATGAAGAAAGATCAAAATCTACCGAACAAAAATGTATACAGCAACAATAGTTCAGGAAAACCACTCCCGAACAATACAAATTATACAAGAAATCAATCACCACATAACTCAAGTTATAGAGGAAGATCGCCAGAACGAAGAAATACACAAAATTCGTCACAAAATCACCACAATAGACCAAATAGTAGAAATAACTACTCCAGATCTAATTCAAACACAACACAATTTGTTTCTAGATCTAATTCCCAATCAAGAAATAGATACTATCCAAACAATCAGTCACGAAACTCATCATATAATAGAAATAGAAACTATTCCAATAATCGAAATAGAAGTTATTCAAACAACCGAAATCAGTATTATCCAAACAATCGATCAAGAAATAACTCATATAACAGAACAAACAGTAATTATCAAAATAGTTCGCGAAATAATTCACAAAATCGACATTCAAGTTATCATAATCGTTATAGAAATTATTCCCAATCACCACACCGGAATAATAATCACTATAATAATTCTAATAATCGCCACAGAAGTAGTACACCTAAACATCAAAGACATATTAATCAAGTACAATCTAATCTAGAAACAACATCAGACCCTCCAGGTATTGATGACACAGTAACTGATACGTTACAACTCAATCAAATAAACTGTGGATCATTTGATTCAGAAAGCGATACAGAAAACACTCTCTCCATCAATATGATAAAAGTCGAAAATGACTATGAACCTGTTATATATGAACAACCTTTTTCATCACACATATACGAAAATCAATCAGAATTCCTTCACAATTATTATACTAAACCCATACATTCCACACCAACGACGCAAGAAAATAATGGAATTAACACTACAAATCAACCCACTGAAAATGACAAAACAAAATGCTTGAATACAAATCACATCTATCAAAATATACAAAAAGAACAACCCAAAGAAAAAATTTGGACAATACCATTTCTCTTAGAAAGTCCAAGAAACAAAGAATTTCAACCACCAGATCTTGAAATTGATTCAGGAGCAGAATCAAATATAATAAACATTCCCACATGGAATGAAATAAAAACTTTACACCCAAAGCTAACACCTCTTGAAACCTCCAGTAAGTTAGCAACAGCACAGGGATCAACATTAATAAACTACGGGAAAATCCAATTATTTCTTCTCCCCACAAGAACAATAGAGCAAAGTAAAATTTTAAATAAGCCATTTAAACAAATATTCCATATCACCGATATTAAACATAATATCATTGGAATACCATTTATCTCTAAATATATACCAACAATCAACATCTTGAATAGTAAAATATTAATCAAAGATAAATATACAAAAACAAAAGACACATCCCTAACATTTTTTCAAAGATTAAATAAACAACCACCATTCTTTTCAAAATTTTACCCAATATATAACCAACAAAGAAAACACTTGAAACCACTATCAGGAAACATCTATAATTTTTCAATCAAACAAGTTCACCAATATGATAAAAAACAAAACAAACAAAAATTTTGAATTCAAACCTATTCATAAATTTTTCAAAATCACAATCTCATCAATAAAATGTTTGAAAAACTCGAATTCAGATATTATTTCCTTACATGTGTACAACAATACACCTTACCAAGTAACATTACCTTTAGGACTTTTAGGCTATTGCGAAACCAACGCTACAATATCACCAATACACGAAAAAGCATATCGCGTAAATAATATACTCCAATTACTAGATATTTGCCAATCCACAATCCTTAATGAAGAATTATCTATAAATAATATAATAAGTAACGAAAACAGAAATACGGATTATTTCACAAAAACCCCATATTTCAAACCTACATTCAACATAAGTAACTACACAGAGAATGAACAGAAATTTTTAACAATGTTTAATTTCCAACATTCACAAATAACACAAGACGAATTTGAAAAATTAGCCAAACAGCTAATTAAATATTCATCAGTCTATGCAACATCCAAATTTGAAGTTGGCAAAATCAGCTCATCACTACATCTCCCATTA
Organism: Symsagittifera roscoffensis; assembly: GCF_963678635.1. NCBI lineage: Eukaryota > Metazoa > Xenacoelomorpha > Acoela > Convolutidae > Symsagittifera > Symsagittifera roscoffensis. The sequence goes on along the minus strand of NW_026971397.1, from coordinate 31,893 downwards.
AAACCAGACGCAGTTTTCAAAAAACAGAGAGCAAGTAAAGTACCAATTCACTTACACGATAAAGTGAACAGATTACTCGACATTTTAGAACAATACAACATTATATCACCAGTAAATAAAGAAGAACAACCAAAAGGCAACACATTTATCAACCCCGTTATCATTCTAGCTAAAGGAGAATCATTAAAAATCGTTCTCGATGCTAGATACCTCAACTCACTCATAGATGAATCAAAGTGTAATTGGCCCATTGAACCAATACAAGTTATTTTAACAAAAATAAACGGAAAATACTTCACCACCGCCGATATGAATAGTGCATATAATCAAATGCCATTAGATGAACAATCACGACGTTTAACACAATTTGTTATTGGAAACCAACAATATGAATTCAACCGCTTATTCTATGGAATATCCATAGGACCAGCAGCATTTTCAGCTTTTATGAGCAAAATTTTTAGACCACTTATACTCAAGAAAACGCAATCACCTATTTAGACGATGTTTTTATGCAATCACAGACAAAAGAAGAAATGTTCAATGTTTTAGAACAATATCACCAAATACTTCAGAACGAAAATCTGAAGGCCGCCCCCGATAAATCACACTTCTTTTTGACAAGAGTTAAATTTTTAGGACATAATATAGAAAGAAAAACAATCACTCCATTGAAATCACGCATTGACGCTATTCAAAAACTCCAACCACCAACAAATAAAAAGAAAATCCAAGAATTTCTTGGAATGTTAAACTTTTTAAGCAAATACGTTTATAAAATGCAATTATATCTACGACCATTCTATAATATACTTAGACAACAAAATAATTTTGAATGGAATACAGAACATCAAGCACGATTTGAAGAAATAAAGAAACTCTTAACTGAACAAATTTCAAACACAATTCCAGATCCCGATTAACCATTTTATGCAATGTGCGATGCTTCGAACTTTGGCATCGGCGCAGCATTATTACAATCACATAATGGTACAAATAAAATGAACCTCATATCAGCAAATTCTCGATTATTCACTCAAGCAGAGCTACGACTCTCAACTCTAATGAGAGAATGTACAGCCATAATATATACACTAACAGAATATGAATTTCTGATACTTGGATCAAAACATCCCACAGTTCTATTCACAGACCATAAACCAATCATCTTTCTTTTTACACAAAAGTCTAATCCAAACCACCGAGTTTATAGATTTCAACTAATTTTGATGAAATTCCCAAACTTACATATAGTTTGGACCGCAGGAAAAAATCTTGCATTACCAGACACCTTAAGTCGAAATACGCCACCTGAATTACTTACACGAAAAACTACAGTTGAAATACCCAAAAATATAAAATTCTACCTTGCAGAAAATGAAACATCACCCCGATTGGAATGCAAATATGCAGTAAAAATTGACGTTGAACAATCACAAATAAATAGTTTACAACATTTCCCACTTTATTTAGATTGTCAAAATAATCACTATGAAGTTGATCTACTTGGAACATCAACTTTTAAACCAATCCCATATTCACAATGGATAAAAAATAACACCCAACAAAAAAGAATAAAACAACACTCGCCTAAACAAGACCATTTTCCACTAATTGAAAAAGAAAATTTAACTGATAAAATAAACTTATCAGGACCACAAACAAACGATTCAAAATACACAATAAATCAAGTTTTTGATCTCCATGACCCACTTGATACAATACCCTTATCTAAATTAGAAATTGAAAACATTTTTCTCCCCCCAACAGAAACAATTAAAATTTCAACACTGAAACAATATCAAAATCTTGACCCGATAATTCGACAACTAAAATCATGGCACAAATATAAAACTAAACCTATCAAGGCAGATTCAACTATTCTAGGAAACAAAACACTCCTCCGATACTTTCGCAAATTTAATAACACAACAATTAACGAAAATACAGACATTTTAGAATATAAATTAAATGAATCTACAGTTCCCTGTCTCCCTTTAAGTATGATTCTCATAGCTTTTAATATTTCACATACACAAAATATTAAAGGACACTCTGGATCAGAGAAAACATATTCAAATTTCATACAAAACTTTTATTTCCCAAATGCACCAATTTGGATAAAAGTACTATGCAATGACTGTATAGTATGCCAACTAAATAAACCTTACCCAAATCAAAAACAAATAGCACAAAAACAAGATTTTAAAGGACAAAGTTTGTACTTTAATCACCGTATCTCATTTGATACTAAAGGACCAATTTCACCCTCATCAGAAGGAAACTCCTACATTATGGTAATTGTTGACGCATTTACACATTATGTAGCACTTAACTCAGTACCACATTGTAACGCTTATTATGCTTACACAACGCTTTATGAACACTGGATAGCAAAATTTGGACTACCAGAAATTTTAGTTACAGACAACGGTACAGAATTCATAAATAATGAAATCATCACGCTATGTCATTTATATAACATTAAACACAAACCACGTACATCTCACGCACCTTGGACAAACGGCTTAGTCGAAGGTATGAACCGTTCATTACAAGAATATCTTAGATGTATCATCAATGGAAATGATACAAGATATACCGAATGGTCAGCAGATGTAAAACTATTTCCCTTAGCATATAATTCACAAATCACGACAACTCTAGAAATGTCACCATATGAAATGGTTTTTAACCAAAAGCCACGCAAACCAATAATGTTTACAGCAAACTCTCATAAAAACGCACAAGGTTATTGCCAACCAAATAAAGACTCAATTTGTTATAACCTACCTTTACATACACACGATGAAGATCATTTTCATCACCCACAAATTCTTAAATTAGCCTCCGGTACACACACCGAATGGATTTTAAATAGATATAAAAAACACAATGAAATTTATCAAAAGATAACAAAAAAGTTGTTACAAAGGCAAAACATTAATGAACAAATAAATTCACGCTTTACACCAGCCTCCGATTTAAAAATTGGAACATTTGTTTTAATACCCAATTTTACCACTCAAAAAGGAATTTCTAAAAAATTACAACCCCTTCGTAAAGGACCATACCAAATAATTGCAAAACCCACTGATGTCACATATAAAATCACCGACTCAGACAAAAAAGAAATCGTTCAGCACCGAAATAACCTATTACCTTATTATCCAAAAGAATACGCACTCCGCGAACTAACTCAATTATATTCTTTTACAGGTTTAAAAGTTATTCAAAATGACCCATATCCGGAAAACACAACAAAGGAACAAAATGATATTCACATCGGAAATAAATATACAAAATCAACCACCACCAAAAACAATACAAAAAACCTAGACCAAAAAACATCTCAAAAAGAAAGAAAAAATAGGAAAATGACCGAACAAATAATACCCCAAGAGCAAATCGACAAATCAGAACATAGAAAATCAACACGACTTAGAAATCAACCACGTAAACATTATAAAATATTCATCCCCCAATCTAAAATATTAAAGAAAGTCGAATTTCAAAAGCAATTTTAGCTCTATACTTCACAGTCTTGAAACCTCTGAAACACTTTCAATTTTCATTTTTCAAAATAACATGCTGACAAACACGCAATGATTCTAGTTCAAATTTAGACCAATAGGATTCATCCAATCCGTCACCTTCTCTAACTTAAACTCAGATCAATTAGACGAATCATATAAAACTCCAGGCATATCTATAACTATAACTTTACGACCTCCAGGTCAAAAATAAGCAAACCACTCCAACTTGACAACTAAAATAAATATCACCATAGTACCATATCCCTCCCTTATCTAATAAACCAAAGATCAACAATATTTCCCCAACTCAGACCACGAATACCCCCCAAACAAATCTGTTAACTTAGCCTAAAGTAACAAAACGAACATTTTAATTAGCCTAAAGTACAAAAATCTCACCATACATCGGATCATTTGACAAACAAAAATAAAGAAAAAGACGACCTCCCGATCACCATAAAAATTGCCCCCAACAATTTTTTACAAAACTCAACCCACTTGTCAAAAAACTAATAAATAATCCGACCACACTTGAAAATTGCCCCAAACAACAAAAAATATTCGATCAAGAAGTCATTTCTTAAATGCTCTTCTATCAAACAGTCACTAAAATTATCACAAACCTCAAACAATTTTTTACGATACTTGAAACTTTCATAATATTTCTTTTTGATATCCTTGAATCTTTTCTAATAATCTTAATCATTTTTTGTAATATTTTTTTAATTTTCTACTCTATATTCGAACTATTTCTCCAACTTTCAAAAACCCTTGATTATATCCACAGGTACGTTTCATACAACTTGTCTAAATGATACGAACTATTTTCAGTAGAACTGATATTTTTCTACTATTTGTAATTTTCATAACATTTTTATCATCCCTCATTTTGACCATATGCAAATGTATAAAGAAAGCAATCCTCACATTTGCCCTAGCAACAATCCTTCTAATTCTTTTTTTAGAAGAATATTATACTAAAACATAAACTTTTTCACTAAAATAATAAATCAAAACCCTATCAAAAATTGCTACCCAACAGTCACAAAGTCAGTCTTCACCGACATCATCCCAAGATAACCCAACAACACCTTCAACTACTCAAAGCCCTCAAACATCTACACGAATTTCCTTTCAAGATAACCCATACACTTTTGAAGAACGACACGCTCGTTTATCTGAACCACTAGAACCAGTTCAACGACAAGCACCTCTGAGTGAACCAACATATAACCTATACCCAACACTACCACAAGAACTAAGTAGAATAAGAAATCTTAGTCAAAACCAAAACACAACAGAAATAAATAGACAAATTATACATCCTCTACGAAATAGAAGATTTCAAACTCCCCGAGTCCACTTTGAAATACCTCAATCACCATCACAAAGCACTCCAGAAAATCCCACTCCAGAAACCCCTACACTTCTTTCACAACGAAGTACTTCAAGCCTAACCTCAGATTACTTAGGTTCAACACCAACATCTGAACAAATACGTGAAAATCCCTTTAATCCCCCAAACGAAACATCACGACTACCATATTGGACAACACATTCATTCACACAAGGTGAACCAAATTTAATCAACGACCCAGTAGACATTTCTTCAGATACAACATCCTCATCACTACCAGAAACATTATCACTACCATCAACACCATCAATTAGTCAAGTCTCACCGACGCCTTTTAATTTAAATTTTCCAAATAACCTCGACGCAAGATATCGAGAACAATCATCAACAAATATCCCTTTAAGACTAGATTGGAATACATTTACAGCACCTCCACCATTATTTGGACAACATCTAGAAAGTAATCGCCTTCACAACTGGGCATTTAATAGACTACAAAATCGACAAGACATTCACGACGATATCCGTGATCACAATATCCAAATACTCCAACAAAACAGTTTACAATTAAAGTTTGAAATCACAGTTAAATTAAACAACATTACTCAACATCCCTACCCATTAAATCCACCAAACATAACAGCTCAATCACTACCACCACCATTTATAACCACTGAAGTAATATATAAATACGACAGATATACCAAAAAGACAATTGGTTACATCACCTTTTATAACCCATACTCAGGATTATCATACACATGTATATTCTAAAACTATTAATTTTTCTCCAACTCCTTTTTCTAGTACTCTCAAATCAAAACATAAATCCCTCCCCCCGCACAGGACCCCAAGATTTGTTAGTAACACATTACGATTGTGAAGAAAACGAACAAAAAACACTCCACAAGTATGCAATAAATCAAGTATCACAATGCGAAACAGAACCCCAAGCCATAGAAACTACAAATGTAATAGCAACAATTTATTCAAAAGCCCGAGCAACAACAGTTACGGGATATAAATTCACAGCAACATTTTCCGAAAAGAAAGTACATTGTTCACAAGTCTCGAACGGAAATAAAAACCGACTTGACCATGAATCATTCTACCAGAGTAATATCGAACGACTTTTACACCTAAATCCCAAAGATTGTAAAAACGAGTTACTTAGACTAAATATCACACAGAATAAAAACTCAGATAGAAAGTTAGTATACTTTCAAGTTTTTTCAGACTCTGTACATCAAGCACAACTTGAAAGACACCAAGGACATATAAAACTAGATGACAAATACCCATATAACGGCGCACACGGACGATTAACCTATGACATACACGATAAACATTGGATACCACACATTGGTATAAATAACCCATCAAACTGCAAAGCAGACACAAAAAATAAAGGATACCAAGAGATAATGTTTTTCAATTGGAAAATACAACTCGAAAAAATACAACTCACACGAGATTTATCAGACAACACAATGATCTATCAAGGAATCAGATTACCTTGTAAAAATGATCAAGGTTATTGCGACCCTACAACACGAACACATGCAACAATTGTTTGGTTCCCTGAAGACACATGTACAACATTTCAAGTAGCAAAAATACACGCTCGTATGATAAAATTTCACGAAAAATATTTTATACAATCAATACCATATGAACAAGTAAATCCATTACGAAAAATAAGTTCTGATTTTCGAAACATTCAAAATATAGAAAATAAATTAACACGTTTTCAAGTATATCAAGAAACAGAACTTGCATGTAAATATAAAAACCCACTTCACAAAACACAATACTCTGAAATACTAGTTGAATACGAAAATGGATTCGACATGACCACTGGAAAAATAAAAGTCGACCCATACGCCACAAGTCATCCCCTAAATGAAGGAACATCATATATACCAGTTAATTTTCCAAAGAATACAGGTCAACCTGGTGGACATCTAAAACCCCAAGACGCTCAAAGCACACGTTTACAAGAACTATCACTAATGAATAGTACATATTTTGGTAATATCCACTATGATATTCACTTAGACATGAAACTAGATTATACGATTAGCCGAATTTTTCAAGAAATGTCACTCTCCGAATTAGAAACACTACACCAACTATGCGAATTAGAAAGAACACAAATATTACAATCACTGCACTAGCAGTATTAAAAATACCCTACGCAGGATATTTACTATCAGGAAATAGATCAAATTTTTTAGACTACGAAGGAAACATCTTATGGTTTTATACTTGTACTAAAAAAGTATCACCACTATACGTTTTTGAAGATAAACGATGCTATAAAAGAATCCCTATCTTTTATAAGAATAAAGTATATTTCGTTGACACACTTTCACGAAGAACCTATTTCTGGGATACCGCAGTCCCATGTGGATCAAAAAATGCCACAATGTAGTACAACTAAACCCTGATGAAGATAAATATTACCTTCTCACCCCATATCCCACATTAATGCAATCACTCAAAAAATTTTCACCAGAAAGCATTCGCGCTATTGCTCGAAACCCAAATATAGACTTACAATCAATAGGAATATATTCAAAATCAGATATTCAACATCACATTAGAACTTGCACAACTTGCACACTTACGCAAACTTGCAGAAACCGCAGGATTTGCCGACATCTATACGCAAGACTATAGCGGATATTTTAAAGACATTAAAGATTATATAAATCTAAACGGTGAAAAATACCGTCCCCAGGATATATCACCCATCAATATTTTTAGTTTTATAACACTCAAAAATGAAATTCTTGATTTTCTAGGATGGCCCTACTACATCTTAGAAAAATTGACAATTTTATACGCAATGTTTAACTTTATTGGATTTCTTTTTTCACTTTTAAAAGGAATCTACAACACATGTGCTATACACGCACAAGTAAACAGACAAGCAAGTGTAGCACGCATACTCTTTGCAGGATTTTTTGGAATCTTTTCTACATCTATAAACAAAATTCTTTTAGACGCACAAATAAAAGAATACAACACAAAAATAGCAACACGACAGAACACATACGACGAAGAACATAACAATGTAGACACAACGTCAACAGCACCACAGTTACCACCCCTACCACATAACCATCCATTATCCCTAGTCCCACGAAATTTTCGAAATTTAGCAATAACACATAATCCAAATTTTCGACCAACCATATCACAAAGTCCCATCCAACATATAATGACACACCAGTCACAAGATGATAATACTTATGAACAAATTATTGAACAACCCCATACCACCGCTTTTCAGTCTCAAAATAATAATTTTTTTAGCCCACGATGAGCCGACAACTTGGATCCCTACACCGATCAAATTCCCACCCAACCAATCTCACCACTCCAATCCCAATAATACCACTTTTTGCTTTTCCGCCACCCGATTTCCCAACCAGTAATGTAACATCAGGCATGAATTCCGATACTAATTCACACATCTCAATTTTATACTCCACCTCACTACTCAATAACCCGAATATTGAAACCCCCGATGAATTTGCCGACTCTGAACCATCTCCATCCAATAATTTTCACACCAATTCTTCAAATTTTTCCCAGCCCCCTTTTCAACCCATACTACCAAATAACCCTGACCCAACCAATTCTACACCCTCTTATGCTTCCCAAGTCACTCCAACCTACTCCTCACTTCACTCAGACCAATCATCTCATTCTCCAGACACCCCCCGAATCTCCCCAGAACTAGATAATTTTATTACCCTACAACAACAACCCTACCACCTTGACACCCCAACCATCAACCAAATTTCATCCACAATAGATTCATCCAACCCTCCTACCCCTACACCCTCTTCAATTTGTACTGAATCATTAGCACCATCATCCACATCTACTGAATCTTCACTCAGCACTAATAGAGCTTACCGCACTTTTAAAAGAAAGTTCCCCAACCATCCCTTCCCAGCAAAACCAGGAACAGCCCGTGAATATATCAACCATCCAAAACACACTAACACAAAAGAATTTTTAGCTATCACCTTACCCTCATTTCCACAATACACCTTAAACACCCCTCACGACACTAACGAAACACGCAGCTTTGTAGACGAATACGTTTTAATGCCTACTCTTTCTTGGACCTCATATTATCATTTTACTAATCCCCTTTGCTTACCTTTATCTAACACTCACATCGATATAGAACGAAATAAGGACATGCTATATCGACTCACTACACCACTAACACCTAGACAATTTACTTACATTGGATATAAAAAATCACTAAAAACACACACTGCACCCCGAGCTAATGAATATACACTAGAATATTACGATCATAACATCATCAGAACTAACCAAGATCAATTCTTAGACGACGATCGCTTCGCTAACCCACAAATCACCGAGAAATTTTTCATTAAAACACCATATGTATTTACACTAAATATCTTCGATCGCAAGTTTGACCACATTATTTCAGAAGCACTAACAGACACGCAAGCCTACGAAAGTTTTAAAGAACGCTTCCAAATATTTTCACTAACCTTTCATTTCCTTGCACCACATGAAAGAGATTTGCACTGCTCACACGATATTATGTTGCGCACTAAACAAACTCACACATATACATATTATCGTTTCATCCAAAATCACTTTGACCTACACGCTCCCTCCAGACAACCACACCATCGTTTTCAATTCATCAATTCCAAATACACCTCACCATTCTTTCTTAACTTCACATATTGCATTAAAGATACTAACCTTCATGGTATTCTTCGAAATTATGATCCCATAACCCAAATGTATATCTTTTGCCCCATCACCAAGACTTTCAACGCCGAAGAATCCCGACCCTTCCTTATCCCACATGAATTTGTACAACCTATAGAAATCCCCTTTTTAGAATTCATCCACAACACTAAATTCAATCACAAATTATATAATCTAATCCAAAACACACCTTACGAGTTTGCAGTTGGCACTGAAGAACTAACCACCATTAAAGCACTTCAATTGCTTTAGCCACTGCTTCACACTAAAAATATCATCCGCATCTTAGCTAAACTACTAACAACTTCCGATCTCATCCACGACATCTTCCCTTGTGGTTTTTTCCCCGACGACTAACAGGTAAGTATGAATTATACATATTACTAACTAATTAAAATAGAATTAGAAACTCACCATTATTTATCCATGTTTTCTTTAGAATTTTAGCCTTCATCAGACAATCATCTAAAAAATTCACAAAAGAAAAATAAAAAATCGAAAACTTCTTCAAACTGTTTAAAATTCTATTAATCTTTTGCACCAACAAAATAAATAAATATAATACCAATGCAGTAAATTAATTTATACATTTTTCCCCACAAGCAGTAAATCTAATTATGATGAAAATTTGTAACTTAATTTTTCCCAACAAATAGCAGTAAAATTAGAAATTCTATGCAGTAAATTGATAAAACGAAAATGCAGTACTAACCTTTTGATATTTCCATTCATTCGCACAGAAATTCTATCCACACTCGCACAGCTCGCCCACGAAGAATTGTTTAAAATAATGAATTTCAGTTTCAAGCTTTCACACTCAACAACTCTAACACAAGATAACACGTTTCAAACTTTCCTTTAACCCGGTTGGAAAGGAATTATACACTAAACAACACTAACCAACGCAGCTTACTAAATACCACAAATCATAGAATAACAGCATGATTAAGAAAAAGAAACCAACGGTACCCAAACCGGATTAACCCAGTTTAAAACTGGATAATTTATTCTTTTGAAGACTATTATAAAGTCTTAGAAAGAAATAATAAAACACAAAAAAGTCGAAAGACAAACCCATACCACAAACAATTTGATTTTTGAAAAAAGGACACAACCAACAAGACATAAGAAAAACCACAACAAACCCAACATAAAACGTTGTCACATAACAGGACCTCTCACAAAAACCGCATGCAATCATACTCCCACTCCTGGCCTAACCCACCAGGAAGGACGTCCTGAGCATGCTCTATAGCCGGCCTAACCCACCGCGCTACATCCACGCTTTGTGACACACACTCCTATTTTTAATAAGAGCTACTCAAGGGTGAGTAACTCTTCAAAATAACTGAACTAAAACAAAAAGCTTTTGTGGAAACAACTAACTAAAATCATAATTAAAAAATATTAAACTAATAAAAGTTTTATAAAATGTAAATTACATTATGCAATACATAGATCAGAATACAACACCAAGGACGAACATCCAAAGACAAAACGACCCCACTACACTCGAGAAAGAATGGCCAACTACAATCGATATGCCGCTCACAATCACAACTCAAAGGATTTAGAGTACGACTTGACTTCGCAGAAAAGGACTTCATTGAACTAGACCAATGACCACCTCGATGTTCAAGTATACGTACAGATCCGAGTAACCAGGCATCCCCTCCACGCACAATCTCCACGCCATTCCCAGACAAGATCAGACACAAAAGAAGTTCTCCACGAGAAACAGAAAAACCTGACATAGCCAACCATTCTGAAATCAGATTTGAGTTTGTTGCGGAAACACAGTCGTTGTCGCAAGAAGACACAACGTTTGATGTCCCTAATTCCAGCATCCTGGAACTTCTCTAACAAGAGAAAACGGACAAGAAATATGATGTTCGCCAGATACCAACGTCCATCATCCATCCTTCGAATTGCAGAAAAACTATTCTAAAAAACTCTGTAAAACCCGGATGGGTGGAACCTGATCTAAACTACATTTTATGATTGGATAAATTAGATATTTTACCAATGTAAAGTATTTAATATTAACCAATCATGATCCATCTAACTAACAATCCACTTATTTGTAAGTGCTGAAATTACTTGTAATTTCAGCACCAGAGAGATTTGAATTTAACTTAGAAATTAGTTGAACTCTCCCGAGTACTTCAGCAGCCGCAATAAACCAGTATACCCTAGATCTATTGAGCCTAGCAGAGACTAGTTAAACAACCTGAGACTAGATAACATAAGAGTAAGATTAGGATCGGTATTAGACTAAGAAGTTGCACGAACCTATCCGGCCGAAAATAAGATAGCGTGACGAGCAGACGGTGTACCCTATCCGAAATTACTCTATGAGTTATACACTTAGGTCCTAACTCAAGATTCATAAAGAACACGTGTATAAAACACCTTTTAGAGCTCCAGCCGTTGTCCTCCCAAATATTAACGATATGTAGCATATCAATTCAGCGAGAAATTTTTGGGGAATCAATTTGTTAACCTCATGAAGTAAGCCGACTACACGGTTCCAATACACTTTCAAATTAAGGGTTAAAAGGGATATTATTACTACTGACAAAATAAGGGGTAAATGGATATTATATAAACTACATGGGCGTAATGGTTTGTTTGATACTTTCTTTTACAAGAACTTGGGAAACAAGGCAAGTTAGACAAAGTTTAATTGAAAAAAAGGATAAAGGGATACTGTGCAATTAGCACAGAATGTTCCGGCCATATTCTTCAAAAACTATAAACAATTTTTACAATTTAGTCGTTGTCGTTTTTTTCTACGCCGATCAGATTTTAAAATATCAGAAAGTAAAATATACCAATCAATTTTTTTGTAAATTTAATCATTTTTTAAAACTTTTTAGCAGAAATTCGAATTTTTTTTTGATGCTTTTTGATTCCTACAATGGCGCTAAAAAGCTCCAACGAAAAAATTCACCTCAGTAAAACTAAATTTTTATAAACTTTTAGCCTACAGCATAGCTATCAGCATAAATAAGCTCTTGTTAGCATGGGCGCTCCCTTTTTAGCTCCAAATTAGAACAAAAATCAAAAATTTTCAAAAAAACTTTTTGGAGTTTTTTAATGTCATACGAATCTTGACTGAAAATTTTTTTAACATGATACATCACACAATCTATTACTATGATAAATCGTAGTACCTGATTTTGCGTGGAAAACAAAAAAAGCAAAAAAACTAAAAAACCGAACACAATAATCTTCCCCATTTTCCAAATGGTCGGAACAGAAGCGTGTTTAAAAGAAAAATCGAGACATCAGTAATCCTAAATTGAGAAGGTAAATAAACAGCAAAAACAATCTTTTTTCGTTGAAATTAAACTTATGGTTTTGTTTGCTTGCAGGAGAAAGGTTTGAGTTGAGGTCAAAGTTTCAAAAAACACATTTGTGGTTGAAGTTAGGGAGCCCGGGTTGAAGTCCGACTGTTAATTGTCGCTTTTTCGGTAGTATCTCAGTGATCACATTTTTCCAGCGCTGATTCATGTAGAATTCAGAGTTTTTTTGCATTGCTAAACCTGCGATATTTCAAAGCTATTTCAGTAAAGATTCCGTAGAAAATCATCGCTAAAACCTAAGAAAATTTCACTCTTTCTGGAAACTTTCAAATGAGAGTTTTAGTTGATAGGCCCGTTAACTAGAGGTAGCATACATGTCCACTAAGCTGATAGTTGCAAGACCGCTCCCGGTAGATCACTACTTTTCCTCAACTTGATAGGTTCTTAACTGCTCTTTCATTGCTGAAAATTAGCCAAATTAGCGACATCTAATCGATAAAATTTGCTGTTGTGACAATAAACATCGACAATTCATCGATAGCGATTGCTGTTTTTTTTTCATTTTTTATCGCTAATTTTCAGCGTGAGCACAACCCGGGAGTACATAGTATTCTCAACGGTGAGAAAAACTCATTGAATTACATTAGGAGTCATCGAGTTGTAATAAATGTTAATTCAATACGCCTGCTAAAAACTCAGAAAATTCAAATCCTCCTACGATGATTATATCATACAATTCCAGACCAATACCTTCAACTATCAGAAAAATTATCTTTTTTCAGTTTTCCTTTATAACAAATAGCGCTGTAGTGATTTAAAATACCTAGTCTGATCTGAATAATAAAGAACGGGCCATTTGTTTTTCTTAAATTTTTTCCAAACTTTCATTTCTTTTTCAACTACGTAGTAAGCTGGAGCCAAACTAGTTATTTGGAGCTTAAACAGGTTGGTTTTTGGGAAGTAGCATGCCGGGGATAAGGGGGTTTGTTCTCGCACACGCCACTGAAAATAAAACCGTAAATAACAGGAGTATGATATGTACCCACATAAAAAAGCGTTTAAAAATTATTATTTTCTTTCACAAAGTCAACATTCTTAATTTACTGAAAGAACTAAGCATCTCTATTAAGGAACTAGATATACATATTTGTCCAAAACTGGAAAAGACTTTTTTTGAAGAGGTAAGTGAAGCTAACAATAACAATTATGCAACCAAAAAACGATATTTTTTTTCGGTAAAAAGAGGCATCGCGACAAGCAACCAAAAATATATACCCTCAGTGTTTCGGGAATCCGCCTGTCTGGAATTTTAATGTCTTTCGAATCTTGACTGAAAAACTTTTTAACATGATACATCACACAACCTAGTCCTATGATAACTCGTGGTACCTGATTTTGCGTGGAAAACAAAAAAGGAAAAAACTAAACTATCCGAATACAAGGTTCCTCCCCACTTTCCAAATGGTCGGAACAGTTCCGTGTTCAAAAGAAAAATCGAGACATCAGTAATCCTAAATAGAGAATTTAAAAAACCGGCCAAAAATCTTTTTTCATTGAAATTGATCTTATGGTTTCGTTTGCTTGCAGGATTAAGGTTGGAGTTGAGGTCAGAGTTTAAAAAACACATTTGTAGTTGAAGTTAGGAAGCCCGGGTTGAAGTCCGACTTTTAATTATCGCTTTTTCTGTAGTATCTCAGTGATCACATTTTTCCAGCGCTGATTCATCTAAAATTCAGAGTTTTTTGCATTGCTAAACCTGCGATATTTCAAAGTTATTTCAGTAGAGATTCCGTAGAAAATCATCGCTAAAACCTAAGAAAATTTCACTCTTTCTAGAAACTTTCAAATGAGAGTTTTAGTTGATAGGCCCGTTAACTAGAGGTAGCATACATGTCCACTAAGCTGATAGTTGCAAGACCGCTCCCGGTAGATCACTACTTTTCCTCAACTTGATAGGTTCTTAACTGCTCTTTCATTGCTGAAAACTAGCCAAATTAGCGATAACTAATCGATAAATTTTGCTATTGTGACAATGAACATCGATAATTCATCGATGGCGATCGCTGTTTTTTTTCCTTTTATTTTATCGCTAATTTTCAGTGTGAGCTCAACCCGGGAGTGCATAATTTTCTCGACAGTGAGAAAAACTCATTGAATTACATTAGGAGTAATCGGTTTGTAATAAATGTTAATTCAAAACGCCTGCTAAAAGCTCAGAAAGTTCAAATCCTCCTACGATGATTATATCATACAATTCCAGACCAATGCCTTCAACTATCAGAAAATTTATACTTTTTCAGTTTTTCCTTCTAACAATTAGCGCTGTAGTGATTTAAAATACCTAATCTGATCTGAATAATAAAGAATGGGCCATTTATTTTTCTCAAACTTCTTCCAAATTTTCATTTTTTTTCAACTACCTTGTAAGCTGGAGTCAAACTAGTTATTTAGAGCTTAAAAAGGTTGGTTTTTGGGCAGTAGCATGCCGGGGATAAGGGGGTTGCACACGCCTTGCACACGCCACTGAAAAAAAACCGTAAATAACAGGAGTATGATATGTACGCACATAAAAAAAACGTTTAAAAATTATTATTTTCACTCACAAAGTCACATTCTTAATTTACGGAAAGAACTAAGCATCTCTATTAAGGAACTAAGTATACAAATTCGTCCAAAACTGGAAAAAGACTTTTTTGAAGAGGTAAGCGAAGCTAACAATAATACTTATGCAACCAAAAAACGGTATTTATTTTCTGTAAAAAGAGGCATCTTGACAAGCAACTAAAAATATATACCCTCAGTGTTTCCGGAATCCACCTGTCTGGAATTGTAATTTTTAGGTCGCACTGCTCTTTTCTCGCTGTTAGTAGCTGGCGTATATGTCGATGAAGTTGAGTCCTCCATATTAGACAGACCTTTCGTCTTTGGCCATGTTTCACTCATGGTGCTTTATCAACAGATAAGTATACAAGAATGATGATAGTGATTGAAGTTTAGAAAAGCAAGATTCCCTTGAGATCTGAGAGCTTGAAAATAACAGTTTTTGGTGTGCTGGTTAGAAATGTTGATTGTAAGTGGGTAAATTCAATTTCTGCAATTCGAAGTCTAAATGAACGAGAGAAATTTTTTAATGAAAAGGCAAAAAGTCCCAATTTTGAACGATTCAAAAATGCTTTTGTTTTTTTTTTGCAGTTCACCAGGTTAATGGTAAAAGCATGAATCAGTATGTTAACAAAAGAAAGCACGTTTTTCAAACGTTTGTTGGCGATGGTGACAAGTTATTTAGATTGAGAACTGAAGTTTAGTTAATCTATACTTTTAAAATAAAACTAGCTGGTAACTTTTGTGATACGTTGATGTAAAATAATTCAAGTTAAAAATATGTACAAAAACGCTGCAATTTGAATCACTTTTTTAATAACAGAACTTGTTAAAATGATCAAACTTTTAATACAATGTTTCTAGCATAGCAAAGAGTTGATATGTGTTTCATGATCATAGCAAAGATAAGTTTGTGTGTGTTTTTATGCAACCATCTGTAATGCTCGTCACATAACTCCAATTATTTGAGCTGTGCGCCCAAGTTGACCAAAATATGCAGCCATACATCGCACCATGCATGGTTCCATAGAAACCAAAGAAAAATGCCGACGAATTTTGAGTAAAAAGAAAATATTTTATGATGGATGCGACGTATGATGGCAAATTTTATGATCGCGGTGACTTGAAGTCAGACTATTTTGGAGCAACGGCTATTAAGAATTGGCATAACACCCTTGACATTGGCAATTTTTAAAAATTATATAAAATTAAATGGTAGACGTATGGTGTCCGAGGAACTATGAATTGAGCAACGTATAAAAATTGAGAAACCATAGAAATTCACTATTCTCATGGGCTTCCAAAAGCTGCTCTGAACGACTTCAAAGACGTTTCTAACAAAAACATCTTTTTCCTCCATTCGGAACATTTGGATTCCATACAAAGGAAACTTTATCTGATTTGGAAAACTTACCTGGTGCGCTTGAATATTTGTTTCTTAGTATTGTCTAAAATAAAAACCAAATTTTAGAAACCCGCAACAGTGTTAGTACACGTAACAATTATATCTTTGGTGATTGTTTTAAAAAAGATGAGAGACACAAACGCGAAGCGAAGTTTCGCACCACTTGCAACGCATCACAAACATTGCGTAGCTTTTAAATCGCCACAACGTTTTTTTCTACGATCAGCTTTAAAAAAGGTGAGAGACGTTCATGGGCTAAACGATTACTTACAGAGCACCATTTATGGCGTGAAGTTTTGTACGTTGAAAAAAAAATTGCTAAAAGAGTCTCGTGTTCTAAAGATTATTCTTAACTATTGTCAATTAACGTCCATTTTCATTGTTGTTTTTGTTGCAGCGTATGTTTTGCTTGGTGAAATTTTTTATAACATAACGGCAGTTTACATAATGGCAAGAAATTGATTTATTCAATGAAAAGTGCTAATTTGAGGATTTTCGGGAAAATGTAGGTGCGACGGATGATCACTCCTTTTCCATACAAATCTTATATGAATGTTATGGTTGCGCTTTATCTTGTATGGTAGGCAACCCGCGTGCTTCCAAATATTTAGATAAATCAAAATGATTAAAAGTATGACAAAAGAAAAGTAGACACTTCGTATCAAGGCAATGAAGTCCTGAATGCTCAAACTGCCTTTTAACAATCTGCAGCACACTTTGGTTTTTGCTCTTGCCCTGGTCTGTCCTTGGATACCGTTGGACACCAGTTGCTCTGCAATTAGGAACCAAGTTATAATCAAATCAGCGAGAATGAGCCCAAATTGCTGAGTGAATCAACGTTTATGAGAAAACTGAACAATTAAGAGTGCTATTTGTGGGTACCGCTCCAGAAGATGAGAAGCGAACATATCAGAAAGAGTAAAAGCGTCAGTAATGATCTAATTTGACCCGAGTGGCCTTCATGGAAGAAACCTGGAGCCCAAATCGGAAGTCTAGGACCCAGTTGGTAATAAAAGTGTTTTTTTTTCATCAATGTTTAATGTTGAAGGTGATAGGCAATCTATTGATTAGAGGTCTGATACTCTGACCCAGAGATTCTTGCAATATAGGACATCCCAGCCAGGAGGTCCAGATTGGGATTCGGACAGTAAAGGTCGATGGCGAGGAAAATGGAAACGAAAGTGAACAGCAAAATTGTGAATTTCAAAAAGCTGAAAGTCAAGATTTTTGAAACAACCTCTCGAACTGCTCATACCGAAAAAAAAATTATCACCAAGATTGCTCACGATGACTTAAAACACTCGTGACCTGACCAGAAAAGAACAGTTTTTTTCTACTTTATTCTACTGGAGAGTTTGTTCAGCATTCAGCTTCTAAACAAGTGGGTTTGGCGAACCCTGGCTGATTCCAAGCATGAACTTGAGATTCTCAGTCAGTCTGAAGGCAGTGATTCACATGAATTCAAACCTTCCAGAACCAATCTAGAGAGTTGCAAAGTAGGGGGGGGGGGGGCAAGTCGACTTGGTCAAGTATATTTGGATAACAGGTGAAGGCTCTGTGTACTTGGGCGACCTGGCATGTTGATACTTGAAAATGGTTCAGGTGAGAACATCAGGCAGAGGAATCAACATGACATAAGACAAAAAGGATGCTATGAAAGTATGTTTTAAAGGGTAACTTCCCAAATGGCATAATTCCCAAATGGCATAAAAATGGAAACTTTTCCCAAATGGCATAAATTTCAAGTTTTCATTGTAATTTAAACGTTTTCTATCAATTTCTATTTCTATCATTTTGTCAGGAACGAAAGCATGTAAACAAGATTTGGAACTAAATGCTTCCAAACAAATTTAAGCAACAGATTTGTTGTAAAAAATTGACCACTAGAAGCTTATTAATAATCACAAGCTTATGCTTCTTGCTTTTGATAAAAAAGTTCTACGAGTTTTTCACGATAAAATGTCAATCAACATTTGAATGGACAATTTGACTAATTTTCTCACATTGTTCACGAAAAAATTGTTCTCGATTTTTCCAAAGCACCTGTTGCATGAAATTTATGCCATTTGGGAAATTTTTCATTTTTATGCCATTTAAGAATTATGCCATTTGAGACGTAATCGTTTTAAAGATCTGGTGGCTGGATTAATAATAATAATAAATTGTTTCCAAACGATATCTAGTTACAAAGTTATTTATAAAAATTTATAAATACAAATTAGAATCGTTTGGGAGAACACCATTAAACCAACAAGTCCCGTTTTCAGGTGTCATGATGAAGAAAAATCGGCGTGCTATAAACATCTGAAGCCAATCAGGAGAGTTTGAACAGACGATAAACATAGGAGCATCATCGATAAATGCGGTATTCACAGCTACACTTCTGTGGGAACCGAGTTGCAGTTTAAACTTACTTGTTTGCTGGAATTAAAGAAAAAATATTTCGAAAAATAAAAATGAGAGCTGAACTGAAAGAGGAATTAGCTGGAGCTGATGAAAAAGTAAGGAAAAAGTGTACTTATTAGAGGTGGAAAAAATTCCAATAATTATCTGCTATACCGGATATATTCTACAACCCATTGATGATGGGAATTCACTAGATGTGCACTTCGAAATCTAGTAGGCCGTAATTCTTGAGTCTTAGTTGTCCGAAAATGGCTGAAACAGGTTATTGGGCTCTCATTTGCCTAGTGACGGTACGGGAACTAGAGAACCAATCGTGCACCCTATTCTGCCAGCCGAAATGGTTTATAAAAGTAATGTTCGAGTTGGAGCTAGAGAATAGAGCAGATGCCGACTTAGCTGTAGTATAACTTTGGTTTACATTAGCTGAACATGGACCAATCCAACGAGATCTGTCCCGGTGAGTGCATTGACAAAGGTGATTTTCTGGTTGCCAGCGTTGAACTCGAATATCATACGTGTAGGAAGGGCTACTGTCTGAAGACACTGATCGGACATCAGCTACCAACGTTATATATGTGAGCGTGCCCAAGAGAACAGAAAAACTGGGTTAGGGTTGTGCAGTACAATGATCTCCAGAAAAAAACGAAAAAATTGGGGTGTGCGCATTAGATGATGACAGCCATCAATGATGAAATGTTTCACGGCGTGCGGCAAACTGAACATAAGATTTGAGGTTGACAAGAGGCTATGGAAACAGTAGTTTGCCTGATGTACAGTGATTTCCAATATAGATCACTTTTTGGTGCAAATTATATAGTGGGATCTCATGTAGCTCCGCTATTTCGAAGGAAGGATCCCACAAAAATGGTGTCAATTTATGCCAGAACACATGGTATCTTGATCGACAAGTTAGTTTCTGTCGCTAATTGCTTGATTTTGACCAGGATGTCTAACCGGTCAAAGGACTTGTGAGCCAAGATCTTCAAAATTGTGCCTAAACGATCTCGAAATGAAACACAGGACTTGATCGGTGAGAAATTTAGGGAGTAAAATAGGGCAAATTAAACAGCTTTGAGAGGCAGAAGGCAAAAGAAACCGTGTATTCTAATTGTTTCACCGTTGATGAGGACAAAATCCATCGGGTTATGGTGGAAATATAGTCGGTGCTAAAGGCCTCGGGGTGCAGAAAAAAGAAGAAATTGATGTTAGCTGGCTAGTAACTTTGCCATTGCTTCTTAATGACCTGGTGATACCCGAATTGAGGGGGAAAAACGTTGTTGTGAGACTGTGGAAGTACGCTGGATTCCCTGATCCAGCTCAGCGTTTGGCCATACTTGTTTACAGCGCGATGACAGCAGTTGGGGGTTGGAGGCGCATGCACATTTTGAATTGATGCGAAGTAAATGAATTAAGTTTTCTTGAGTGTTCAACAATTACTGTCAATTGGCACTGGAAAGTTTTATTGATGATTTTCTGGAATTATTAGTTTAATTGGGACCTTGACCGTGCTGTCCTGGCAGTATGTGCTAATCTCGGAATAACGAATTTTGATGCTTGAACCTCAAGTTGTGAAAAGAGAAAAATAATCAAAAGTAGCATTCAAGAAGCGTGGATCCTGAAAGATGAAAGCTGCGAAAACAAAAAAATATTTTGGAAAGTTTCGAACCCTCTCCAAAGAAATTTTTGATCCGACTTTCGATACGAAAGTGACGGAATATTTGTGCTCGGGGTGGGTTTTTTTTTCTTCAGACAATTTTCGACTTTTTAACTAGCCATTTTTGACAGAATTTTTTATATCATTCAAAAGGTATTGTTGTCCTGAGCTTAAATTTGAAAAAATATTTCACCTGTGAACGTTTTTCGTAGAGTTATGAGGGTTTGAAGATTGCCATTTTGGTCAATTTGAGACAATTAACGCGCGATATAATTAACGCGCGATATGCAGCGCCTCCTTCATGTCAATTTTGTAAATTCTAAATAAACCACAAAAATTGCTTCAAAATGTAAATTGCAGCTTTGTGATTTCACGAATTTTCCTGGAGGTCGTCCAGTTTCTCCCTAGAGAGTGAATCAAACAGCAAAAAAACAAATGCACACTTGTTGCTTTTTTTGTCAATCCTGCACTCTGCTTAACTCACTATCTTTCGAGAGAACTCTTATGCAGTGTTCAGTTTCCGCAACAAATGTCCAAAAATCACTGTTTTCGTGTCCAAAAACCACGCTTAGTGCAGCCATGGACGGGATTTAGAATTTTCTTGAGGGGGGGGGCTAAATTTCAAAAAAAAACCAAAAAATTTGACGAGGGACTTCGCGTTTTTTTTGGCGCGCGCCCCCCTTCAAAATTAGTATATAGTGGTGCCAAAGGCACCTGTAGAAAAGTTTTAGGGTCGGTCGGCAAAAATGGATTTCTCGAATAGTACCAATGGAGGACCCTTTGGGTCGGCAGGGTGTCGAGTCCCTGAAAAGGGGGATGTGCAACCGCAAACCCCCTAAATCCGCCCCTGAGAGCAGCCATGATGAGTTCAGTCTTCAGCTCAAAATATCGGTTTTAATAACCGACGAAATCATAACAGAAACATTTCGTCACTCGTTATGATGATTTGGAACTCGTATTCGGTCAAAAAAACAATCATGAAAAATCTCAGCGTCCCGCTCTTGATGAAACTCTCGCATTGATCGCGCCTGAAACAAAAAAATTCTCTATCTTGTATCTTTTTGGTCCGATTTGAAAAAAAGGACCAGAAAGGCTAGAGCTTGATTTTTACCAAAATTTTTCTTAAAACTTTTGAAATCAAGATTTTGATCTTTGTTCATTTTAATTATGATTATTACTATGATGCATTAGCTGATTTTGATTTTATGTGACACTTTTAATTTCTAATGGATCTAGGAGTTTTCTAAAGGAAGTGCGGATGTTTGAAAAATAGTTAGCAAAAAATGAATTCAAAAATCAACAAAAATTAAACCAATTTGTACAGAAAAGAGTCTGCAATTTTTTTGCGACAAATCTGTCTATGACATCATAAACATTTGTTTCCACTTCTTTGTGGATATATAAAAAGTCAACTTGACAAGCGATTGGGTAAGAGTTCGAGTCCTTGAGAGCAATCTGGAAGGTTGAAGTTGAAGTCCAGGGTCATGTCCAGAGTGCTGTCTGAAGCCCAGTGACTCTATACAGAGAACAAAACTCACATCTGCGTAAAACGATCTATTCTTATTTTTGGTAAAGTAATTTGTCGAAGTTCGACTCTCATCAACCTTAAAGAGTCGAACAAGACTGCTCTTATCAATGCAGTTGGTATCGAATGTTTTTAGTACAAAATTTTGACAAAAGATGAATTTCAGGCTGATTATATCCAATTTTGAGACGTTAAAGTTTGAGACGTTTATGAAATTAGTGAGACCAATTAGCTTGCCTCAATTCGATTGAAAACAGTTTGGTATTGCGGGATAAATTGCCAAGCGTAAGTGATTCACCTTACTGAGTTGTCCTGCTACGGAAAAATCAATATTGTCGAAAATATTGTCAATGCGATCTACCCAAAAAGTGTTAGAAAAAGTTTCAGCTTTTGTTGAATATCAGCCTCCTCGAGAAAAATAGTATCCACTCCTGTTCATAAGTGAAAGCTTTGACCAAAATGTTCGGATGGTAGCATAAGTGCGGACTTTTGACAATTTTCATTTTTCCGTAGCAGGACAACTCGCAACGTGAGACAACTCACAAAAAATTAAAGAAATCATTTTGATTTGATTGAAAGAAAAGAAATCTAAAAGGTCAAAACACAGAAACGGTTCTTATTAGTAAAATTTAAGTGCTTGTTCTTGAAGTGACAGTAAAACGGTCAAAATGAACATACTATGTAGTTACCAAATTATCAAAATGGTCGGATGCATAATCGTTAAGAAACCGATGCACTCTGCAAGCGAATGAATAAAGGTCATAAACGGTATCGGATAGTTTTAATCAAACGTTTGGATCATATGATGCCGTCAATAAGAACATATTCTTTAATATCTTTTTCTTGATTTTAGCGTCTTTTCCTAAGCCCCTAAAGTGTAATTACGCGGGATGCCCATTTGGTAGGAGAAGAGATTCAACAGCTGGTAATCCACAAAGGACCTAGTCATCATAAAAACCACATTGTAAGCTGAGGTTTTGAAACGCAATAGCTTCAAACTGAATTTTTCTTGAACAATTAATAGTGAACTCTAATGGGATTGAGAGAGCTGAACAGATTTGATGTATGGAGGCAGTACTTTACTTATAATTAGCCTTTTTTAAGCACTAAATAACGTTTTATAATGACTATTTATGTTTAGCATTTTTGCATACTTTGGAATAAAATATCTTTTTTGCATTCTCTGGAATGAAATAGTTTTTGCATACTCGGAAATTTAATAACAATTTTACGTGCATTTTTGCCCCAATTTTTATTTAAGACATTGCATTTTATACAATTAAAATAATTGACAAGAATTTCTTTTCATGTTATGAAATTGTGTGACATTATTCTTGTTCTCACGGAATTGCAAATGTTTTTATTCTCTTGCTTTTCGAAAATTTGTGACTTGTCCACGCAATTGCCAAAAAATTTCTAACAAAAAACAACCCAGAGTTTAGGAGGCAGTTATCAAAAAGGTTGACTGCATTTTGTATGTTGCCTCGTAGTTTTGTACAACAAGTAAATGATGAAACAGCAATAATCATGGATGATTTAAAAATGTTAATATCGTTTTATCGATAATTTTTTTAAAATTTGCTCAGAACTTTGATAAAAAGTTGAAAAATTCAACTAACTCCGCGAGCAAAATTCATTGGACGGGATTTTTAAGTTGCGGGCAAACTCTAGAAATACAGTATCTCGGTTGCGATGGTCAAAAAATTAAGCGCATACTGAATATGGAAATAGCGTATATCGGTCGCGCTGGTCAAAAATTAGCCGCGGTGGTCAAAAATATAGTCGCGGCATGGTTGAAAAATTAGTCGCGGCCGTCAAAAAATTAGTCGGGCGGTCCAAAAATTAGTCGCGGCATGGTCAAAAATTTAGTCGCGGCGGTCAAAAAAATAGTCGCGGCCGTCAAAAATTTAGTCCTGGCGGTCGAAAAATTAGTTGCGGCATAGTCAAAAAAATAGTTACTGAAACTTTTGACAAGGTTAGTCTTTAAAAATTGAAGCACATCAAGGTAACGACTGACAATTTTTCAAGGAGCAAAAAATAATTGAAAAAAAATAGTCTTCATAAAACAAGACATGAGACCGTCTTCATAAATTAGTTGGAGCTACACGTAAGGCGGCTCTAAATGAAGACATAGTATACAAAGAATAAAGTTTTAAAACACATTTTTAAATTCTGCAGGCCTGGGTTATCTATTGAACTATATAAAAAAAAATCAAAAAAATATTTTTGTTTAGCATGTCTTCATCTGATGCCACCTTACCGGTGGCCTTGCTACTATAAAATTGCATCATTAGGTAGCTCTATGTCCACAGAATTTTTTTTGATAAAAGTGCACTAAAAAAAAAACAAAACGTTTTTTCGACGAATTTAGCAAATTTGAGCTAAATTGGCCAGTTTTAGTTAAAACAAGACACGTAAAAATTTTTTTTTCAAAAAGAAATCTGAAAAACGAAACACGAAAAGAATTTATTATTTCTGTATATGGTGATTTTATGGATATCTTTTGGGTTATTTTTTGCGAATAATTAGACACAATTTGTACTGAGAAATTATATTTTTCATTAATAAATTAGCAGTTTTTCATCGCTAATTTAGAGCATTTTAAATAAAATTTTTGATTGCCATATCATTGATGAATTGTTGGTAATTTATCAAAGTTTTTCGATAAATAAGCGCTAATTAAATCAGCTATGAAATAGCACGGAAAAATCCATGAAAATCTTACTTAGAATGGGTTAGCAAGTTTTTATCGCTAATTATGACTGGGAGCTCAACCCAGTTAGGGGTTGATTGTTACGGATTGTCGCTTGTTACAAATTGTTGCTTGTTTTGAAATGTTATACTATAATTATTAATCAAAACGAATGATTGATGCGAGTAGAAACATTACAAAACGAGGCCAAACATAGAAGTGCCTTAAAACGGCGGCAACGTTGTTTTCTCAAAATTGTCGCGAAATTCTCTGCAAAAAGTGATTCAATGCAACCTCTAGGAAGATTAGTTGAATCTTTCTAATAGTCAGACACTTAAAATCTGAAGTTGATGTGATATCATTCTCTTCTCCCCACAAAGGGAGTCTGAAATTGAAAACCAGAAAAACTTTTTTTTTTGTAAATTTGGATAGATAACTTTTTGATCAGATATCTCGTATGGAAACAATTTATTAAAACAAAAGTTCGGTGGTAAACCACCAAACTAAAAAGCTGAAACTTCACACAAGAGTCTTAAAGGTTGAGTCTGATAACACCACTTTTGTAAATATACTAACACAAAAGTGTAATAACAAATAAGTGAACTTAATTCAACTAATAATTTCAAGTTTGGTGTTTTTGGATATATCACTGGAAGCACATAAAAAAAAGTGAAATGAGACGATAATGAGAAATGATGATGCTATAGAAAGATGGCAGCCGAGGTCGGAAACGTCTGGTTGAAGATTTGATTATGTTTCTAACTCCTATGCTGAATTAAGACGCCAAAAGTTGGTCGATTGGTTTTGATTTTTCGCAACATCTGAAACACAAATTGCAACTTATAAAATTATATTTAAAGTTGAAACCTGCATAATAATCAAACTGCCCATTCTTTTGCTTAATTCAATTCAGATCCAGCTATTGCAACAGCAAAAATTTATAAATTTGTCAAAGTTTCCTTGGATATAAGGCGTGCAGTGACAAGGGGGAATGTGGCGGAGGCCAAGTCTTGCGTACTATGATAACATGGCCGCTATTATCTATTATGCTATGTGAGACAGAGACCTGTCAATTAAGTCTGGAGACACGTTTAACTATATGGTGCTAAAATCAACCCTCTCTCGCTCTCGACAGCTAGTGAAAGATATAGTTGCTCATATATATCCAATTCATTCTCTTATTTATATTTTATTTATTTGCTATTTTAACTCAACCTTGTAATAGTCAAATTTTAGATTAGGTTTAGGGATATCACAGTGACAAAAAAGTTGAACCTTTAAAAATTTCATTGAAATCTAATTCGTTTTTTTTTTAAATTACTATATAGAGTTATGAGTTAATTTACAATAGAGTCATAGGGAGTTTTTTGAGTTACTTGCTGTGTTGAAGCAAAATTTTATGACGTTCCAGCTAAAATGCAAAGCTTCAGCCCTGGTTGCACCAAATTTCATCCCTCATAACTCAGAAAGTTTCTTAGTGGAAACGAATAAAACCTGAAAATTGTCCTACATTTCATTGTAAAAAAATATAGAACTGTAAATTTTTTTTCGGGATTATAGTTTATTTTTTTTTGAAAAAGTTTTGGCACAAATTAGGACAGAAACTTAAGACTTGAAGACTCCGGGACGCTTTTTTTCGAGTTTTTGATGACGCCTCACAACATGTTGCTTTTGTATTTGGTTCTCCCTAAGAACGTTTCTGCAATGAGGAAAAAACTACCAAAAACGAATCATTCCGTTAGCTTTGTTAAATTTTTGTTTCGTCGGTTTGATTTTGAGCTCCTCCAGTGGCATGCGCAATTTTTAAATTTTGTCAATTTTTAGGCCAAACAAATTGTTTTCGTACAAACCCTATTCCCTATTTTGCTAAAAGTTTCTGCAACGCGGACAAACTTTTCAGAGGACAATAGGCCCAAAATGTCAATTTTTTAACAAAAAAAAATGCGTTTTTCCTGTGAGCGCTCCTCCCTCAAACTTAATGTGTATTGGCGCCAAAAGAACTCTTGGAAAAGGTTAGTTTTTGTAAACTTAAAATAGATGGCGTGAAATAGTATTGAATTGAATTGAATTTCGAATTCGATACAATTATACACAATAATAAAGAAGTTAAATGTATAATGCATCAGGAGTATCTATACGGGCTGTACAGCCCATCAAGTAGCACCCCAGCAATGGAAAAAAATAAAATCATCCGCAATTGGAGATAATAGTATACTTAAATTAGCCTATATTATAACAAAATTTCCATCAACACCTTGTTATCTCTGATATATAATAAGAAAAGCTGCTTTTTGAATCTTGCGAGCTGATGACTTGAATAACTTTTCAAATCAGTAAGTAAAAGATCATTTTTTTTGCAGAAAATTGAAGCATTTTACTATTTTATCTTCAATTGATTTTTCAGTGATACACGACTTCGTAAAAAAAGAATTAACGAGACCCTTACTCGAAAACCTTGTCATTCTTTTGGCCTTAACGTTATGTTTTTCCAAGAATTTTAACGGTGATGTTCCATGAAACTGCAATACTGTTTCGGACACTAATTGCCTCAAAAACATATCATGAACAGTTTCAATATTATGTTCTTCAAAAATATGTGATATATATTCAAATTTTCTTTTGAATGCAATGGTGCGCAATAATTTTTTTTGGGCTACTAAAATTTTCATGAGATTTTGCTTAGATGAGCATCCATAAACCATGAGTCCATATGATATAACTGGTACGATATAAGATTTGTAAAAAAGAATTAAGGCATTTTTCGAGAAATAATTTCGAGCTCGATACAAAATTCCATTGAACTTGGCCATTTTAAGGCAAATTAAATCAATATGCTGAGAAAATTTCAATTTGTTATCAATGGTTACTCCTAAATACTTAAAAGAACTAGTATAGGTTAGATTATTTTCTCCTATATAAAAAGTGTTTTGATTACTGAAATTCTTTCCAAAGCACATTAGTTTAGATTTCCCGGTGTTGATGGTAAGTTTGTTACTTTTGCACCAGTCATCAACTTTTGACAGTTCCTTTTGCAAGTTTAGCTGTATTGAGGTTGATGATTCACTTACAATCATTGTTGTATCATCCGCAAAAAGAGTTATTTCACTGTAGTCTAAATGGTCTGTTATATCATTGATGTAAAGCAAAAATAATAAGGGACCTAACACTGAACCTTGTGGCACTCCACATGTTATGTTTTTTAAAGACGAGATTTCTAAGCCATTTTGAACAAATTGTCTTCTATTTTGAAAATAATTCTTTAGCAAATTTCCAAATTTTCCGCGAAATCCCAATAGGCACAGTTTTTCAAAGAGTATATCATGATTAACTGTATCAAATGCTTTCTTAAGATCTACAAAAATAGCAAATCCGTACTGTTTTCTCTCAATCGATTTCCTGATATATTCTGTTATTTTAGTGATGGCATGAACACATGAATGATTTTTCTGAAATCCAAACTGTTTGGTAGAAATTATTTTAAACTTTGTTGCGAAAGACATCATTCGCTTATATAACAATTTCTCGAAAATTTTACTGAAAGATGTTAACAAGCTGATTGGTCTATAGTTGTTAGGAATATCCCAACTTCCCTCCTTATGCAACCCAAGAATTTTTGCTATTTTAAACGAGTCGGGAAATGTTTCCAAAGGGTGAGCTGTTCACGCGAATTTACGCACAATGAGCATCAGATATTGTACAACAACAAAAAACTCAGGCCAAGAAAATGCATTTAGAAAAAAATGTTCAGCAACTTGCATTATAAAATTTAACCTTGTAAGCTAGGAGTCCAAATAAATACTGGTCAGTGTAAAATCTGGACACGATTTCGATGTTGCACAATTCAAATTGCCGTTGGAGTCTCTAGGAGAAATAAGTTGGCTATTTTCATCGCAGGAAGCTCTTTGTTCTCCCGTTTCCGTCGTTTCCGTCTCCAGTATCTGTGCGAAAGAAAATTGAACGTAAAACCTGGTCTTTTTATTTTCAAAATAGTGCTGAGAATAGATTGCGAAGTCGCGGTTGTACCCAGTGCTTTTGTCTCAATTTTACTTTTTCCTCTCGATAATTTTTTATTCATTTTTTGAAGTCCCATTTTCAAACGAACGGTTTATTTTTAAAAGTAGTTTTGAAATTAGTTTGTTTTAAAAGATTTCCCATGGCAAAACGGGCAATTTCGTTAGTAGGTAAGAAAAATTTAAATATGTGCAAGCGTTGAATTCCTAGGGGTGCATAGCGGTTATTTTAGGGTACCTTAGGGGTGGGGAGGGGGGGGGGGGGGTAGTTTAACATCTAAATCGTACCTTGTATACCAATAATGTTTGTAAGTCTAATTTCGAACTTTGCGGCAAAAATGATCGCTGAAGATATTTTGCCAAAATGGATGTCGTTAAACAGTGCCAGAAGTGGGAGGGGGGTTAGGTGTTCAGTTTTCCTCCTTGCATCTGCCCTGGTTTAAAATGTCTGCGTTTACCTGATCCTGATTGGCTTTGCCCATGATCGCTGCCAGTGTGAATCCAGGATTGCGGCTAATCGAAAGAAGGGGCGATGGTGAGGCTTGTATTCTAATACATTGCGCTGGTCCCTTCAATTCTTTCAACGTGTTTATGAATTGCAAAGCTACTTTGGAAAATTTAATCAGCTCAATGTTGAATTGGTCTGACATTCTAAGTGGATT
The DNA here is from genome assembly GCF_963678635.1 of Symsagittifera roscoffensis. NCBI lineage: Eukaryota > Metazoa > Xenacoelomorpha > Acoela > Convolutidae > Symsagittifera > Symsagittifera roscoffensis. The sequence goes on along the minus strand of NW_026971397.1, from coordinate 1,958 downwards.
ATTATATTTAGTCAATGGTTTTGTTATTGTTACGAACTGAAATTGTTTTGAATTTTCTGATATCAAGTTTTTTTGTTTTTGTAATAATGCGTTAATATCTGATAATTGAAAAATAAAGTGCCGATTCAAAAATGATTCGATGTAAGGAAAACGAAATATTTTGATCTCACTGATGATAACGATGAAAAAAAATGCTGAAGCAAAAGTGTCTTTAAAAATTACATCCACTTAAAGTTTTTATTTAAATTGAATGACTGAAGATGATAATTAAATGGCCTAGTTTGACAACCAGAGTGTGACACTTTTCTCTGCTGAACTTCTTCACTAAAATAGTTCAAAGCTTCCGCAAACATTTTCTCCAAATTCATGGTTCGATGACAAGTGAACTATCATAGCACTCTATGCGGTGAAAAAGACATGTTCGCATTTTTCTCATACCTGATTTTTAGATTTCTAGAAAGTACAGAATTTGTGAAATGTTTTTGTTATAATATGAAAATTGGGGCAACTCCTCCTTATGCTAGAAATATCGATTGCCAAAAAACTATACAAAACCACCCGCACTCAGTAAAAAGAGAAAATAATCAATTATATTATAATTATAATCGTACTTTTAGCAAAATTATAATTAATTATAAGCGCCTTTTTGGATGTTTAAACGATTTATAATCCATTATAACGGTAAAATTTTTCGTGACATTATAATAAATTATAATCAATTATAATTGACTATAATTTTACCAAAAATCTCTTATACTCTTTTTCAATCTCTTATAATCTATTATAATAGATTATAATCCATTTTTCTATCAAAATATAACCTCATAAAAAATCAACTGTAATGGGTTATAAGTTAGCTAATCTGCATGAAAACACAGTAAATACCAAATTTAATTTAGGTTTAAGCTATAAGTACAAAATTACAGTTTCTTTTAGTTTATCAGTTCCCCTTATTCGCGCACCTTTTGGTGACAGGTGGGTGTAGGTCGGATGCACCTTCAGGACACAGGTGGATGTTGATGGCATCCAATATATTCTCCTCCTCTGTCAGCTCACGCCCTTCTCCTCTAGGATCTGAGAATCCCTACAATCAAGTCACATCCATCAAGCATTATGATTATTTATGTACATTTGGTATTTACTGTGTTTTCATGCAGATTAGCTAACTTATAACCCATTACAGTTGATTTTTTATGAGGTTATATTTTGATAGAAAAATGGATTATAATCTATTATAATAAATTATAATAGATTATAATAGATTATAAGAGATTGTAAAAGAGTATAAGAGATTTTTGGTAAAATTATAGTCAATTGTAATTGATTATAATTTATTATAATGTCACAAAAACTCGAATGAAATGAGCGTATCAACCAGTCACATCAAGCAGTTTAGAGAGAGTTGAATTAATGAAAACATTCGCACTTGCCCTCATGTCATGCGAATAGTCCCCAGTTATAAAAATATTATCAATTTTAATTTTCATTGGGCTATGAAAGACACTTCTGTCAGAGAATTAAACTCAACAGTTTTTCCATATAGATTTCAAACTAATTTTGCGTTAAAAAATGCCCTCATACAATACTATATATTAATATAACTTTTATGCTTTTATATTAAAACTTTCATCTCACAAAATGTTTATGGAAAGAACGGTCAAAAAGGCTTAAGTTGAATTTGAAGAAACTATTTTCAAGAATGGTATTCAAAAAAGTTTCCGACAGTCTCTCATTTTATTTGTGAAACACAATATTTTTTTGAATTTATTGAAAAAGCCACACCTAATTTAACCAATTTTTCTGCGCGACAATAGCTTGCAAAACTGTGCCAAAACTGACATTCTTGGTCAATTTTTTCAAAATATTCTCATCAAGAAAATCACCCCACTCATTTTGGTACCGCGTGAATAAAAATTTTTAAAAATTGCTGCCTAAATTCTTGTCAAAGCAATCCATTA
>NW_026971396.1:0-41000 GCF_963678635.1 Symsagittifera roscoffensis | reverse complement strand
TTGAGCCGGCGGCGCAGAAGTTTTAGCAAAAACAGGGTCTTTGTAGTGCTTTGGAAGAGCTCGGGAAATCAATCTGATTGACCTAAAAAAAAGCCGACAGATTCTAAATCCGCCACTGGATGAGCTAGAATAACAAATGTTATGTTCCTGCTGTTTGCGCCCAAAATCCCAGTCAGGGTCGATTGCTTTTACCGAAATAAATTGACCCTGCTGCATTAACTTTCTATGGTCGATTTCAACGATGGTGAACCTGTGCGATCCCTCCTCGAAGTATTGATCGAACAAGTTGACTCCCAACAGAATGGAATTTTTGAACTGAGAGGAGAAAACGACAGACTATTAAACGACAATCACGAGCTAGAGAAATAAGTACAAAAAAATGGAAAGGTATTCTTCCCTATTGATTTAGCCATTTCATGGTGTGTCTGACGAGGGTGAGCACCCAGTACAATCAACCATGAGGATACGAAGGTGTTATGCGCAATTGCGTGACAAAACAACAAACGAAACTAAGACAAGTTAACATAGAGCAGTTTACTTTTTGCTGCAACTTATTTACAATAGGCAATTTAAATTTTTTTCAGATCAAGCATCAGTGCAAAATTTTCAATAAAAACCTTTCTAATAATTTTATTTCAATATACTCATTCTATCCGATTGGCGTGAAAGAAAATTATTGTATAATCTGTATATAGTATGTATATGGTCTGAAAAAACTCTGTGTATAATCTGTTTATAGTCCTATCTGTTTATAAGCTGTAAATAGGCTGTTTAAAATCTGTTTATAAGCTGTATATAATCATTAAAAACTATGCAGATAAACTTTAGATAATCTGTGGATAATGTGTATATAATCTTCTGTTCATTGTTTTCATAAGAATTGAAACAGAAAAAAACACAGTTTTAGAGTCTTGTGACCTTGATTGAAGATAATTAGTATAAAATTTTTGCTAAATCATAATGCATTCAAAAAAAAATATTTAAACTACGTAACCAAAGTTTTACTTTATAAAACTACAGCAGATCTGAAATCTGTATAATTTCTGATAAAAACTGATTTATTTTTTCCCCGTTGTGTCACTGCGGGCAGTAATTAAACGATAAACAAATTATGTGCACTGAAACAAATTAACTTATCACAACATTTTTTTGGACTGACTGAAAGAGATGATCTCAACCGATTTCCATTTTCAACAAAATCTCTGCAGATCTACCGAAACTATGAAAAATGGCAGTGCAACCAAAACTCAAAGATGTTTGATTAATGAGTCCTAAGCTTTTCCGGCTAAAGACGCATAGCGTGACAAAAAAATTGTTGAACAAGAGATAAACTACTCTTTGAGAAATACGTTCATCAGAAAAATAATAACTATCTCTCAGGCGTCATGAAATTACTGAAGAAGATGCCCTTGTTAGGTGATCTCAAGAAATGTATTAAGCCAGGAAGTGAGAAAAACTTCTCAAAAAGGATAAAAGTATTGGCAAGTAAATTATTGTTGAAATTGTTATCTTTTCAATTACATTCCAAAAGAAAATTTCAGAGGAGAACTGTTCAATTTTAATTGGAAAATTGAGGATGTTTGCAAGCAGTTCTATATGGAAACCCTCACACCGAGGCAAGCTTTGCACTTTGCAGTGGTGAGGAGAGAGCTGAAATGTTATACGAACGATTTAGCCGAGGTTTCCCAAAATAATCCGGGAACAGGTTTAGTCAATGCTGGCAAAACTCGACAAATGGTCAACAAGCCGGTTATGTTATAAGAGAACCAGTAAATGAAATCAAGGGTCAACGTGGAAACAAATTTCATTATTTGTAAACTGGTTAAAATCTAACCATCGAGAGAATTGTGCAGCGCGAAACATTATTTGCAACAGTTGCACGGGTCGAGGACCTTTCGCAAAACCTTGCAAGAAAACGGGGATTGAACCATGTCGATGGTACTAATGACTCCACTCAGTACGAGATAAACGTGATACACAGCTTTGATAACGATAATGACGAAGAATAATTCGGTGTACTCGCATTATGCACAGTGTGGGACAAGACAGGAAATGGAAACCGAAAGTTAGTAAATGTCAAAGTGGGAAAAAGCCAACAGCGCTCAGATTTCAAGATATATTGCGTCAATCCAGCCTATTTCATCCCACAAGGAGAGTTAATTGAGCAAAAGGTAAAGAATAGATTTCAAGCAGTAAAATTATTACCAGTCGAGATACGGATTTTTATCTACAGTGCATTGGACGACGTCACCAATGTCATCTTCTGAATATTGAATCCGAAGGTTAGATCACCAAAAAAGCTGATTTATAAAAAGCCAAGGGGAGACAATGAGGCAGAATGATTGTAGATAAATCGATTCTATACTTGCGAAAGTCTGTAGATTTTTCTGTGTTTAACAGATTTTCATCCATTTTTGTCACTGCGGGTGATCATGGTTATCTAAAAAAGTTTAAAAATCCATTCATTTTCTTAGAATGGAATTGTATGAGGTGCATTTTGTTTTCTTTTTTTTGTGTGCTTCATTTTATAATCTGTGTTTTGCACTGAGAAACAACAAATAAAATGTTTCTGATATGAGAAAACCAATATATTACACAACGATAGAGTTGTAGCTTAATTTCAGTAATTACAGATGCCAAAGTGAATTGAACTGTTGAATTTCACTAATTATTATAAAAAATAATTTTTCATGTATATGCCTACAAATTTTTTTTCAAAAAATCCAGTATTTAAAATCGTGGCCGGTTTTTGACAGAGAAATTTGATATGCTACTTTCTAAAATGGAAAAAAATAACTTCTGATATCGCAGAGAAGTTCATTGATATTTTTGTGTGTGGACTACGTTATGTGCATTTTTTTCTGCTGAAAATTGTTTTTGGAAAACGGTTTTCGTTAAAAAAACTGGTTTAGCGACTAAAAAGAAAACTAAACTATTTTTTTGTGTTTGGAAATTTTGTATTGATCACAAAGTTTTTACACAGTTTTCATAAGTGAAAATGTACGTTAAGCATTTGTACAATTGAAAAATTTGAGAGGAAAAAGTCTCTTAATCATCTTCAAACAATAATAAATTTCAATAATTTACAAGAAAAAAATCAAAAAATAGCAGTTTTATTGGTGAGCACAAAAAATTTTTTGACGTACAAATTTCATGACGTGAAAGAGAACTTTTGATAAACTTTTTTCTCATAAACTACAACAATTGAATTGCATGAGGTTGTAGTTGGTTGCATGGAGGTTGTAGTGGAGACTATGACGATCGACGTACCTGCATGTAGTTTCAAGCGTTAAAAATTGATTCTTTTACGGTTCTAGACCAGTCTAACTAAAGTTGAGAAACAATTGATTTTAACCAAATAATAATTGATTATAAACTCTTCTTTGAAAATCAAATTATACTTGTTATAATCCATTATGATCGACTATAATCGAATATAATCGATTTTTTAAACGTCTTTTTTTTCGATACCCTTAAAATCAATTATAATCGATTATGATCCATTTTTTTATTCAAATATCTAATTCTTTAGTTTTGCACAAAAATCAATTATAATTGATAATTATTGATTTTAATCCTTTCTGTTTGTCCATTTTGTCTTAGAATTTGCATTTAAATTGCTTATGTTTTGTGCTTTTTTTGAAAACGTTGGTTCCTATGAAAAATGATAAAAAATGTTTTTAAAGTTTTCCATTCAATTCAAAGTTATGTAAACCTATTTCATTTCTTTCCCATTAGAATTGCTGTGTGATGAATATTTTAAGCTTTTTTAACCACCAAAACATCAGCAAATTGACTTAGTTTCATGATTGGTTCGGAAGGTTTACTTTTCAACTAACGCGGGAACCTTTCCACTAATATGAAAGGATCTCTATGAAACTTTTGTTTCGTGGTAAAACTTTGTGTTCAGGTGAACCAAATTGTTCAAGAGTTTTTTCTTTCAGAGTTTTTCTTTTTGACACAAAATTGAAAGCCCATAAGATGTAATTCAAATATAGTTTTGAATTGACATAATTTTGGCAAAATAAAAGATTATAATTAATTATAATTTAGTATAATTGATTTTAAAGGTTTTTTGTTAGAACTATAATCCATTATAATCTCTTGGAAAAAAGCACGATTACAACCATTTGTAAATCCTTTAAACACCTAATTTTGGTACTTACTCAATTATAATTGTCAAAATATCATCATAATAATCCGCTATAATCGATTACTTACGCCTAAACTTGAATGCGAGTTTTTAATGTTGTGTTATTACCTAATTAATTAATGCCAAGTTCCTTGTTATAGTTAGCATGAACATCACGTACCGCTGTTGGCGCTGGTGTCTAGTTAAACTCAAGTTGATTCTCTTACGACTTATGTTAACATGTAACAACGTGGTTACTTTCTTAGAAGTGAACCCGGAGAAGTCAGGGACATCAGATATGTGCGTTTCAGAAAAAGCGGGAAGATGAACAAGAGTGAAATTCGTTTTAGATTGAAGAAGTGATTTTGGCACTTGAACAGCTATGTACTTTTCAAACGTTGATACCTCTCTCTCAACATCAGATTCATTTTCTTTCTTCAAGATTAAATCAAAAATAATAAAGACTAATCGAAAAATCGAAAAATAGAAGAACTTTGAAAACTGAAAGATCTTTAGAAAAGCGAAAAAACAAAAGGGTTGCGAATGTGAAGTGACTAAATCTCAACAAAGTAAACCGCAACATGTGTGTAAATTGCATCATGTGGTCTTAGTAAATCGCAACATGTGTGTAACGTGACTGTACTTTGATTTTGTCACCTTGCTAAAACACCTACTTGGTTCGCTGAACTCAGTATGACTTATTGACTTCTCATCCTTCTTCTGTAGTCTTCTGCTCTTCGTGAAGCTGGGCGTTATCTTGCTTGCATTCAAATTCGTTATCAGAACTTGAGGCTCCTGCTGGAATGAAGTCTCCTTCTTGGCCACGTCGATTCCGCTCAATCCTGTGATATCGCTTAAATCTGAAGCATAAGAGCCGCGGCTCAATACATTTATTTACCAAAGTATATAGCCAAAGTCAGTTGCTATTATACTTAGTTCGAACTCGGAATAATCAGAAAGAGTGGCCGAATGCGCAATGGTTTTCAATTTTTTTTGTAAATTAAAAAAAAAATCAGTCTAATCGTTACTGTGCAAGTAGCACGAACTGTTCTAAGCACAGTTTTTGTTTCGACACAGAAAAAAAATTTAAAAATAAGAATCCATTTACGTTGATTTACGTTTTAATTGATGTTCGCATTCCGACAACTCACTCGCCTTGGACGATGCTTGTTTGTGAAATTGGACGGAAAAAAACGCACCCTTAATTATAAATTTTGAGTTTAAGTTTGGGGTAGCTTTATCATAGAGTAATTGTGGATAGGGAACACCGACTGTTCGTCACGCTTTCTTGTTTTCGGCCGAATAGAATTCCCCAACTTTTTGGTCTAATACCGATATCAATCTTACTCTTATTTTTCCTAGTCTCAATAGATCTAATATATACTGGTATTCTTGCGAGATTAGAGGAGAGGAAGAGCAACTGCTTTATAATTGAAAAAATTGTTCTTCTCTGGCTGAAATTATAAATAGTTTCAGCCTTACAAATTTTTGTAAAATTAGGTCATGGATCATTATTGGTTACTTCTAATAAACACTGGTATTCTTGGAAGGTTAGAGAAGAGGAGGATAACTGCTCTCCATTTTAAATTTATTCTTCTCTGGCTGTAACAAAAACTATTTTCAGCCTTAGAAATTATCTAATATATACTGGCATTCTTGCGAGCTTATTGGAAAAGAGGAGCAACTGCTTTCTAATTTAAATTTATTCTCCCTGGAAAACTATGACTAGTTTCAGCCTCACAAGTTATCTAACATATACTGGTACTCTTGCGAGGCTAGAGGAGAGGAGGAGCAACTGCTTTCTAATTTAAATATATTCTTCTCTGGCTGAAACTATGAATAGATTCAGCTTTACAAAGTATCGAATATAAACTGGTATTGTTGCCAGGTTAGGAGAGAGGAGAAGCAACTGCTTTCTAATTTGCATTTGTTCTTCTCTGGCTGAAACTATAAAAAGTTTCAGCCATATAAATTGTTGTAAGTTTAAGTCATTGATCTTGGTTGGTTAACTCCAATAAATACTGGTATTCTTGCAGGGTTAGAAGAGAAGAGGAGCAACTGCTTTCTATTTTAAGTTTATTTTTTTCTGGCTTAAAATATAAAGAGCTTCAGCCTTACAAATTATCTAACCTATACTGGTATTCTTGCGAGGTTAGAGGAGAGTAGGAGCAACTGCTTTCTAATTTTTATTTATTCTTCTCTGGCTGAAACTATAAAAAGTTTCAGCTCTACAACAGTTGTAAGTTTAGGTCATAGACCATGATTGGTAATTTCTAACATAAACTGCTATTCTTTCGAGGTTAGATGAGAGCAGGAGCAACTGTTTTCTACTTTAAATTTATTCTTCTCTGGCTGAAACAATAACAAGTTTAAGCCTTATAAATTATTTATTTAAAATATTCTGGTATTTTTGTGAGAGTAGAGGAGAAGAGGAGCAACTGCTTTCAAAGTTAAATTTATTCTTCTCTGGCTGTAACAAAAACTATTTTCAGCCTTAGAAATTATCTAATATATACTGGCATTCTTGCGAGCTTATTGGAAAAGAGGAGCAACTGCTTTCTAATTTAAATTTATTCTCCCTGGAAAACTATGACTAGTTTCAGCCTCACAAGTTATCTAACATATACTGGTACTCTTGCGAGGCTAGAGGAGAGGAGGAGCAACTGCTTTCTAATTTAAATATATTCTTCTCTGGCTGAAACTATGAATAGATTCAGCTTTACAAAGTATCGAATATAAACTGGTATTGTTGCCAGGTTAGGAGAGAGGAGAAGCAACTGCTTTCTAATTTGCATTTGTTCTTCTCTGGCTGAAACTATAAAAAGTTTCAGCCATATAAATTGTTGTAAGTTTAAGTCATTGATCTTGGTTGGTTAACTCCAATAAATACTGGTATTCTTGCAGGGTTAGAAGAGAAGAGGAGCAACTGCTTTCTATTTTAAGTTTATTTTTTTCTGGCTTAAAATATAAAGAGCTTCAGCCTTACAAATTATCTAACCTATACTGGTATTCTTGCGAGGTTGGAGGAGAGTAGGAGCAACTGCTTTCTAATTTTTATTTATTCTTCTCTGGCTGAAACTATAAAAAGTTTCAGCTCTACAACAGTTGTAAGTTTAGGTCATAGACCATGATTGGTAATTTCTAACATAAACTGCTATTCTTTCGAGGTTAGATAAGAGCAGGAGCAACTGTTTTCTACTTTAAATTTATTCTTCTCTGGCTGAAACAATAACAAGTTTAAGCCTTATAAATTATTTATTTAAAATATTCTGGTATTTTTGTGAGAGTAGAGGAGAAGAAGAGCAACTGCTTTCAAAGTTAAATATATTCTTCTCTGGCTGAAACTATAAATAGTTTCAGCCTTACAATTTTTTATAAGTTTAAGTCATGGATCATGATTGGTTAGTACTAATGTGTACTGGTATTCTTGCGAGGTAAGAGGAGAGGAGGAGCAACTGCTTTTCAAGTTAAATTTATTCTTCTCTGGCTGAAATTTTATACAGATGCTGCCTTACAATTTATCTATATCATAGTGGTGTTCTTGCGAGGCTAGAGGAGATAAGAAGCAACTGCTTTTTAACTTAAACTTATTCTTCTCTAGCTGAAACTACAAATAGTTTCAGCCTTACAATTTATCTAATTCTTACTGTTATTCTTGCGAGGTTAGAGGAGAGGAGGATCATCTGCTTTCCAAGTTAAATTTCTTCTTCTCTGGCTGAAACTTTAATAGTTTCAGCCTTACAAATTATCTATATTATACTGGTGTTCTTGCGAGGTTAGTGGAGATGAGAAGCCATTGCTTTTTAAGTTAAATTTACTCTTCTCTGGCTGAAAATATAAAGAATTTCAGCTTTACCATTTTTGTAAGTTTAAATCATGGACAAATAATTTAAAAAAATACAGCATACTTTTGTTACTTTTTGAAGTGTTAGAAAATGGTACAGACAAATTTGTTCAAACTTTTTTGGAAATGATTTGCAAAATACAACTTTTTTAAAGCTTAAAATAGAATAAATATGAGAAAAAATCAACTCTGATAAGATTCCAATTTTTTTACTTTCCCTTTCAAGTTCGATATTTTCTGATCACGGTTCCACCCGGGTTTACCTCCATTAAATAAATTATTGACCTTCTTTAAAAAACTTTGATATAAAAAAATTGTTTTAGTAGCGTTCTTTTGATAGGTATTCAAATTTGTCTGCAGTGATTGTAAGTAACTTTATTGCCGTTTTTTGTTGTGTGAAATGCCAGTTCTTTGTCAAATTTTTTGTTTGTTTGGTGTGGGAGATCTGGTACTTTTAGTATAGAAAAATTTTGTATGAATAAACGGCTTTGCGGCAGAATAGATGGGTTGACCTCCACACACCGATAATGTTTCTCATACAACTCCATTCAACAAAAAGCATTATCATACGATTCCATACATCAAGTGTATGGTGGAGAAAATGCTTGTCATACAATTTTCATACGTTATCGAAAACAATTGAAAAGAAATTAAACTATTTCTGCGGCTTTTGAGAACAGTTTAACAGACTGGTGACAAAAAAACTGAATTAATTTTTTTTTGAAAAAAATGCTCACCATACAAATAGTTTCAGCTTTACAAATTATCTAAGATATACTGGTATTTTTGCGAGGCTAGAGTAGAGGAGGAGCAACTGCTTTCTAATTTAAATTTATTCTTCTCTGGCTGAAACTATGAATAGATTCAGCTTTACAAAGTATCGAATATAAACTGATATTGTTGCCAGGTTAGGAGAGAGGAGAAGCAACTGCTTTCTAATTCGCATTTGTTCTTCTCTGGTTGAAACTATAAAAAGTTTCAACCATATAAATTTTTGTAAGTTTAAGTCATTGATCATGGTTGGTTAACTCTAATAAATACTGGTATTCTTGCAGGGCTAGAAGAGAGGAGGAGCAACTGCCTTCTATTTTAAGTTTATTTTTTTTCTATTTATTTTTTATGAATAGATTCAGCTTTACAAAGTATCGAATGTAAACTGGTTTTGTTGCCAGGTTAGGAGAGAGGAGGAGCAACTGCTTTCTAATTCGTATTTATTCTTCTCTGGCTGAAACTATGAAAAGTTTCATCTGTACAACAGTTGTAAGTTTAGGTCATGGACCATGATTGGTTAGTTCTAATATAAACTGCTATTATTTCGAGGTTAGATGAGAGGAGGAGCCACTGTTTTCTATTTTAAACTCTCATTCTTCTCTGGCTGAAACAATAAACAGTTTCAGCCTTACAAACTACTTATTTAGTACAATCTGGAGTTTTTGCGAGAATAGAGGAGAAGAGGAGCAACTGCTTTCAATGTTAAATTTATTCTTCTCTGGCTGAAACTATAAAATGTTCCAGACTTACAATTTATTATAAGTTTAAGTCATGGATCATGATTGAATAGTACTAATAAATACTTGTACTCTTGCGAGATTAGGGGAGAGGAGGAGCAACTGATTTTTAAGTTAAGTTTATTCTTCTCTGGCTGAAACTATGAATAGTTTCAGCTTTACAAAGTGTCTAATGTATACTAGTATTCTTGCGAGGTTAGAGGAGAGGAGGAGCAACTGCTTTCTAAGTTGAATTTATTCTTCTCTGGCTGAAACTATAAATAGTTTCAGACTTACAATTTATTATAAGTTTAAGTAATGGCTCATGATTGGTTAGTACTAATAAATACTTGTATTCTTGCGAGATTAGAGGAGAGGAGGACCAACTGCTTTCTAAATTAAGTTTATTCTTCTCTGGTTGAAACTATGAATAGTTTCAGCTTTACAAAGTATCTAATGTATACTGGTATTCTTCCGAGGTTAGATGAGAGGAGGAGCAACTGTTTTCTATTTTAAACTTATTCTTCTCTGACTGAAACAATAAACAGTTTCAGCCTTACAAACTATTTATTTAGTATAATCTGGAGTTTTTGCGAGAAGAGAGGAGAAGAAGAGCAACTGCTTTCAAAGTTAAATTTATTCTTCTCTGGTTGAAGCTATAATTAGTTTCAGACTTACAATTTATTTTAAGCTTAAGTCATGGCTCATGATTGGTTAGTACTAATAAATACTTGTAATCTTGCGAGATTAGAGGAGAAGAGGAGCAACTGCTTTCTAAGTTAAGTTTATTCTTCTCTGGCTGAAACTATGAATAGTTTCAGCTTTACAAAATATCTAATGTATACTGGTATTCTTGCGAGGTTAGATGAGAGGAGGAGCAACTGTTTTCTATTTTAAACTTATTCTTCTCTGACTGAAACAATAATCAGTTTCAGCCTTACAAACTATTTATTTAGTATAATCTGGAGTTTTTGCGAGAAGAGAGGAGAAGAAGAGCAACTGCTTTCAAAGTTAAATTTATTCTTCTCTGGTTGAAGCTATAATTAGTTTCAGACTTACAATTTATTTTAAGCTTAAGTCATGGCTCATGATTGGTTAGTACTAATAAATACTTGTAATCTTGCGAGATTAGAGGAGAGGAGGAGCAACTGCTTTCTAAGTTAAGTTTATTCTTCTCTGGCTGAAACTATGAATAGTTTCAGCTTTACAAAATATCTAATGTATACTGGTATTCTTGCGAGGTTAGAGGAGAGGAGGAGCAACTGCTTTCTAAGTTCGATTTATTCTTCTCTGGCTGAAACTAAAAATAATTTCAGCCTCACCAATTTTATAAATTTAAGTCACGAACAAATATTTTAAAAAAAACGTAGTAATTGGTACTTTTTGAAGTGTCAGAAAATGGTAAAAACAAAATTGTTAAAACTATTTTTCAAAGCTTAAAATAGAATTATTATGAAAAAAATCAACACTGATAAGATTCCAATTATTTACATTCTGTTTCAAGTTCGATATTTTTTGATCACGGTTCTACCCGGGTTGACCTCTATTAAAAAAAACCATTCACCTTCATTAAAGAAATTCGATATAAAAAAATGCTTTTATAGCGTTCTTTTGATAGGTATTCAAATTTGACTCCAGTGACTGCAAGTAATTTTATTGCCGTTTTTTGTTGAGTGAAATGCCAATTATTTGTCAAATTTTTTAAATTGTTTGGTGTGGGAGAACTGGTACTTTTAGTATAGAAAAATTTTGTATAAGTAAACGGCTTCTCGGCAGAATAGCTCGGGTTGACCTCCACACACCGATAATGTTTCTCATACAACTCCATTCAAAAAAAATCATTATCAGATGATTCCATACTTCAAGTCTATGGAAAAAATGCGTGTCATACAATTTTCATATGTTATCGAAAACAATAATTACGAGGCCAAACTGTGCTTTCTCTGCATTGTTCGCGGAATCTGTAACAGGCCAAAATAAGATTTGTCGCAGAATCCGAAACATTGGTAGTTTTCTTTGATCTTCTATGCTGTTTTGGATTCCACAAACAAAAACCTAAATCATTGTATGGCTCAAAATTGCTCGAAAAATAGGCGAATTTGCGGAATCCGCGACTGTATTTGCGGAATCCAGAAAAGTTTGTGGAATCCACAAACAAATGATAGAATTTTTGTATCGTTAAATTGAGCTGTTGCGGAATCCGCAACTGTAAGTGGAATCCGCAAATTGTAAGTGGAATCCGCATTTTGTTTGCGAACTCCTTTACATATGTTTACTTTTGTAGTAGCCTTTGAAATGATATCTTTTGAATACGTGATTTGATTTCATTAGAATAGAAATTTGCTAGAATAAAAGTTTACAAGAATAGATCAGTAATTGGGATCAATGGAATCCCAATTACTGACCAGTATTTGGGATCGATGAAATCCCAAATACTGAACTAACTTGACGATTTGGCAAAACTAAATGACTAGAATAGAAGTTTGCTAGAATAGAAATTTAATAGAATAGATCAGAGTTTGGGATTATTCGACGATTTGGAATATGAAATTATTCGACGATTTGCTATGCGTTGGAATTCCAATCACTCTCAACCTAATCACTCCAAATAATGAATATATTCCATATTTATTCCACATTATTTCAGTTTTTGAGATTCCATCAACCTGACCAGTACTTGGGTTCGATGGAATCCCAAATACTGACATCATTTGGCGGCATGCTGTGTGTTGTGTTTCCTTACACTATCATTCCAATGACTACAATTATTGCATTTATTCGGCATTATGCTTCCAAAATCAGTATTTGGGATTGACGTAATCCCAAATACTGACCCAATTTGTCGATATGCTTTGTGTTCCACACACTGTCAACTCAATGACTCAAATATTGAAATTATTCGGTGTTGTGTTTCCAAAATACTAAAAACTGACATCCACCGATTTAGGTAACCAATGCTTTAGGACTTGTTCGTGGATTCCGCTGCCAATGGTTGAATGTTTGCTTCTAAATTCCGCATTGCTTAAGATAAGAATTCAAGCTCAGCTTTTAATTGTTTACATGCAAGTTCAGAATAGAATAAACTTCGGAATCCACTTACAGCTTGCGGAATCCACTTACATTTGCGGATTCCGCTTATATTTTGCGGAGTCCACTCACAATTTTGCAACCCAGAACAACTAGCTATATTTGCTTGTTGCGGAATCCGCAACAAAACAAATGTGCCGACAAAATTTACGTTACAGGTATTTGTAAGCGGAATCCACTGAGATTTTGTTTGTGGAATCCACTTACATTTTGGAACATATTTTAAGACTTGTCTCTGGAATCCAGGAACATACAGACACAAATTTGTGCTCCTATCAGTGCACAGTTTGGCCTCGTAATGATTTTAAAAAATTAAACCGTTTCTGCGGCTTTTTGAGAACATTTTAACAGACTGGTGACAAAAAAACTGAAATGAAATTTTTTTAATGAAAAAAATGCTTACCATACAATTTCCATATAGGATAAAAAAATTTTGAATAAAATTGACAGTAATTTTTGAAAATTTGCTCCAAAAATTTTTTTTTTCAAGCGCAAATTGAATTTTGTACGCAAACAAACATTTTCCGATAAAATTTTTTTGCACGCTAAATTTAATTTTTTGTGCGCATAACGTAGCCCTGGATATGATATTAGTGGCTTTTTTTCTTTTCACTTTTGTTTTTCGAAAACGCCTCTGAAAATTCCAATTTCTTTTGTATGACGTGTTTATCTATGCCTTGATCAGTGTCTGATAATTTGAAAATTCAAAAATTTTTAAAAACGATCTTTAAAAAAGTTTGCCAGAAATTGAAAGTTTGTTACTTTTTTTATGTTTTATATGAAAGACAGCTCAAAAACAATTCAGGTCGTTTTCTATGCATTGTAAATGCAAGACCGTCCAACCTTTGGTGCTTTGAGTAACCAAGGTCTTTGTCACCCGTGTTCGATTGAAAACACAACCAAAAACTTGTCAGAAAATAAATTTAGCAACAAAAAACAACTTTTTGGCTTATGGAGGAAACAGCTATCATACAATTTCCTTTTAGGGGAAAATGTTTTTTATAGAGCTTTCATACATTTTCCTGTACGTAAGGAATTGTATGGAATTGCATGAAAATATATTTCCCATTTATGAGAATAGTATGATAAGCATTTTTGGTCAACCCGGGAGCTTTGTTTTAATTGCCCTACTTTATTTGCATTGTATGTACAATCCAAAATAACAAAGAGCCAAGAACTTTGATTACACCTCGTGCCCTGATTAGTAATTTTCCGATTGACCTTAGCAAAGTCGTATAATTTTATTTTGAATAGCAAAATTATGGTGTTTTAGTTAGAGTAGGCCCAAAAAAGAAAGAAAAGACTGCTCGTATCAGGGCGAAGCCCTGAATGTTCCGACCGCCTCTTAAGGTCTATGGAGCAGTAATAACATGGAAAAATTAAATGAAATAACACAAAATGGAACAAATTTTTTCCTCAAATTTGAATATTTTTTAAATGAAAATCATCCCACCACACGCCATATAAAGTACAAAAAAATAGATCTCTCTCCTTGTAACAAATCAATTATGGCAAATAGGCTATCTTCAACCATTTTGGAACGATTTCTAAAACGGATTAACTTTCCGCTTACACTTTAATAGCGCAAAAAATATCTTTTCTAATTTGAGCTCAGGGCAACAATAACTTTCGAATGATATAAAAAAATACCGTCAAAAATGGCTAGTTAAAAAGTCGAAATTTGTCTGAAGAAAAAAAAACCCACCCGATCACAATATTCCGTTTCTTTCGTATCGAAAGTCGGAACCATAAACATTTTGCTTATTACTCTAGTTGATAAATTTACTTTCCTGCACTGTCTTGGAACCTGATCCAAACTATATGTTATTATTGGTTATAATCGAGATATTTTATCCCTATAGAACATGAAAGACTAACCAATCATACACCATCTAACTAACAACCCATTTATTTGTAAGTGTTGAAATTACTTGTAATTTCAGCACCAGAGCATTTAGAATTTAACTTACAATTTAGTTGCTTTTTCCAAGAGGCCGACTCGTAACAAACCAGTATACTCTAGATCTATTGAGACAAAGAGAAATAAGAGTAAGATTAAGGTCGGTATTAGCCTAAGAAGTTGCACGATTCTATCCGGCCGAAAATATGATAGCGTGACGAGCAGACGGTGTACCCTATCTGAAATTACTCTTTGAGTTAGAGCTTATCCCAACTCATCTGGTGCGACTATAAGTCTCTAATAAGACCTTAAGGAATAAAATAGCTTAGAACTAACCAAAAATAGATTAGACTTAGACAAATATTCACAAAAATGTTACACGATAATAATTTAATTGAAATGTCTCTACGACTCAATAGATCAGAGCCTTTATTCCGAACAATACGAGAACTACCCGGTATTGGAAGAAAACCTCGGACAAGAGACGATATACGACTACAAAGGAATTTACCCGTAAGTTTCATGGTCGTACGGCAAAAGCCAACACAAACTTTTATATTTAGAGTTTTATTAGCAATGAATTTAGCTTTTCATTTGCAGACATAATATCATTGAAGAAAAATTTTCATCAATTATTACAGGCTAAACTTATTATTGTACAATAACGACTGATAAAAACAACACTAGTCGTTTCCTTTAATCTGCAGTAAATTTGAAAAAGTTAGTAATACATAAATACACAAATTGTTATTAATACATAAATCATTTCTTCGTCTCAGCTTCATCACCTACACATAACAAGCAAATCATAAAACCACTAACATCATCAAAAACTAAACTTTTTTTATCAATTAAACTTTAAATTGCTTTAAAAAGGCCTAATCTAATTTTTACTTTTACAAAAACTAAATTTTTAAAATTTAACAGATCATGAAGGCTTTCCTTGGATCTCCATTTCATTTTTATCTTAATTAATTTTTATATCATTAAATTTTTATCCTGATCATCAAGGCATATCCTTGGATCAAATAGAACAATTTTGTTCTCCCCCACAAAATTAGCAGAGTTTCTGACGACGTCGAACGTCGATTCACTATCCAACCCTTTCTTAAGACCCAGGACTAACAGAAATTTTCAATCACACTAACCATTCTAATTAGGATAGACAGTGAAGAACTTCGGTTATTCATCCTTCACTTGATCCCCCCTCTTGCCTAACCCTGATAATACTTAAACTTAGTAAGTTTAAAATAGTATCTAACGAACTACTTGTGTTCTAATTATACCTGAACCTTGTGGATCGATTTACTATTCACCAACCCTTGATTACAAATCACTACCCCTAGGTAAGATTAAGTATTAAAACACCTTAACTTAGACTAGCCACGAGAAAGTAAAAATCATTCTCAGGAATCGATACATGCTTTTCTCTCCAACCCTGAATACAAGACCCAAGTTAGGCTAACCCGAAAAAATTGTAAGAACTAACAGTTTAAGCATTAAAAATCACTAATCCAAATATTGCATCCGTCATCCTAAACCTTATGTCACTAGACAATTTAGGAAAATAACAAACAATCATATTACACATTTTTGAAATAAACAACGAAAAATATGATCTCGTAATCACTCCACACAGAAAGTCAACATGATCGATTAGAACAAAACGACGAACAATCAAACAAAAAATTTTAAGCAAACAAAGACAGATTAGACGAAAAAAAATTTCAAAACAAAGAAGCGCATTCTCCGAATCAGAAACAAGTCATTTAGAAGAACTTTATAGATTAAAAGTCTCCGTAAAAAAGAATTACCAAGTTAATGATACATTATATTTTTCTGACTCAGAAACCACATCAGATTCATCAATACAAGGAAAACGCAGAATAAAAAACACATACAAAAACAAACCAGTACGACTATACAATTCGAATCAACCAATAAAACGTTATAAATTGACAGTAATAAAGCACAAAATTGAGTCAAAAGGAAGAAAGTGAAAATGAAAACTCCATCCTCCCATTTATAACTAATTCCCTCACTGACGACAGAGGACAAACAAAATTTTGTCAAAATTTATTAGCAAATTTATTTGAAAGAGGAGTTAGTCCATGCACAGCAGAAGGAATATGTAACCTAACACAACAGTAAGGAATCTATAGCATAGAAATACAGACCCCAAGTAAATTTCATGGTAGGTATCTACTTGAAACAGACGACGTAGATATATAAATCTCAAAAGTATTCACAGAATACATAAAAAACATACAACACCAAAATTCACCAAGAGCAAATTCAATATTTACTAATGAAGTATTTCGAATAATTTATAGCTATCTATCTATATTAGAAAAACCAGAATCCCAATGAACTTCAACAATTGAAACATCAAAACATACAACTGTAAGACATGAAATCGCGATATTTTCTGAATATCTAAATGCAATCCGTGAATATTTAACTAGTAACGACGTTTCAAAAAAATTTAAACACAATTTACAAAAAATCTTGGCATGGTTTATCATAGATTATTTCACACATAATCTTGATCTAATCTCACAAGCAAGAAAAAATTTCTGACCCCAAAATTTAACAGATGATACAGTATTAGCAGAACAATCAGATTGTGTTTGGGACTCTGAATGGTTTCATCCATTATTTATCAACATACCAACAGATATTTTAAGTCAAGCTATTAGCACAATAACTATACACAAAGATTATATTAAGATATACCCACTCACAACTGATGCGACGCCTTTAAACTATATTTCATTCCTACCCGATAGAACACAAAATAATACCCTAAATTCAACTGTCATACAACAAGAACATCTAAATGAAACTAGGAATCTCACACAACAAGATATCTTACAATCCAAGACCCAAAAACCCAACCTTACCACAGATAACATTACAATCCACGGTTAAACCCACAGTTTTACCAAAATACCCACATGTGAACTATCAACCATTTAGACCAATGACGAAACCAATACAAAACAAAAAACATTCACTGGAAATAATTTTGCAGAACACAATAATAACTATGTAAATAGACCACAAACATCTACATCTTTTCGCCCAAATACTCAAAATCATTTATTTTCACAAAGACAAAAATTTCAACAACCAACAGCAACGTCACTAAATTTCCACGAATTTCACAAGACCAAAGTGAAAATTATCCATTTTTTCAACAGCGTAAAAACACTTAACAAAACCAAAGTAAGCACAAAACACCTTATTATACATCTAATTATTTATCATCAGATAATGATGACTACTGTCAACCAGATTTTTTTGCACCATATACACAAGAATACCGTGTAAAACCACCTCGATCAAATCAAGCATCTCAAAAAACAAATTTTTAACCACAAAACCTAGCTAATACACAAAATCACCAACCATTGCAAACGCAAAACCCAACCTATGCACAACTATATCAACCAACACAAATACAGAACCCAGTTAACACAGACTATTATCAACCAACACAAATGCAAAATGAAATCCCACTACCTTATTATTTACAACAACACGAAATCACAGAAAGTCAACTTACAAATTTTTCCCGAATGCCAAATGCCGCAGAATCACTACAGATGACTATGAATCCATACCTAATGGGTGGCTCATCAATGCAATCAAACAAACCATTGATGGTATTCACCGGCACAGATCCTGAATATTCTGTAGAAGATTATTTAAATGCAATCACATCAAATTTAATTTTGAACATAGGACCTGAACCCATAAATACGCCACTTCACCAAAATTGGATACATAGACGCACAGCGTTAATACAAACCACAATTGATCGCGCAGCTCAAAAATAGTTTTCAGTTTCACCTATAGATATAAAATCAGCTTGGAAAACATTCACACAAGAATTCACACAAGAATTCTCACAAGAAAACATTCACACAAGATCGAAACACTAGTCCGAAAAGCATACTCACTAATCACTCATGATTATAAAAACACAAAAATGACAGAAACTCTAATGATGACTGTGACACCTCAATTACGAAAAATAGCAATTAAAAAGGGAGCATCACATCCTTCCTCAATTCGAGAACCAGATTTAGATTTCAGAAAACTAGTAGATAAACTAGAACAAGCAGAAATCACTATAAAACTAGAGGAAACAGAAAATCTCAAATTACAGTACGTTAATAATATTCAAACAACTACAACACAAATAAATAATTCACATAACTCAGATACAGATCTATCCGAAAAAATCACTGAAATTCTGAATATATATGAGAAAAACCCAAATTTTGAAGGTAAACCATCATTTAAAAAATGGTGTAACTATTGCTGAAGATACGGACACAGCATTGCTGAATGCAGACAAAAACAGCAAGACAGTCAAAATAAACCACAAAAGTACGAAGAACCAAATAAATCATTCCATCAATATGTGAAAAAAGATCAAAATTTACCAAACGAAAACATTCACAGTAACAATAGCTCTGAAAATACCACTCCCAAATAGCTCAAATCATTCAAGAAATCAATCACCTTATAACTCTAACTACAGAGGTAGATCACCAGATAGAAGAAATTCACGAAATCCCTCACAAAATAGATATAGTCGATCATACAGTAGAAATACCCATTATCGAAATAGTTATTCACGATCAAACTCAAACAGACAGAATTATTCGTTTGATACCAGTTCCCATTCACATCCTCGGAATAGACACTATTCAAATGAAAGATCAGCAAACTCATCATAAAATAGACACAGAAATTATTCTAACAATAGGAACAGAAGTTATTCAAATAATCGAAACCAACAAAATAACAATCGATCACGAGAATATTCAAACAATAGATCAAATCACCAAAGATATAATTACAACAATGGTCAAAATAGATCGCGAGATAATTCACAAAATAGGAAGTCAAACTATAAAAATAGACAAAGAAATTATTCTCAATCACCTTATAGAAATAACACACGTTATACAGATTCTCAAAATAAATATAGGAGTAATATGCCAAATCATTTGAGACAAATAAATCAAGTACAAACAACTGAAGAAACTATTTCAGACCCCCCTGGTATTGATAATACAGAAAGTACTGAATTGCAACTAAATCACATCAATTGCGAATCTACAGATAGAGAAAGCGATACAGAAAATACAGTTTCAGTCAACACGATAAACGTTCAAGATGACTATGAAACTCTTAGGCACGAACAACCGTTTCATTCACATGTCTACAAACAACTGACGAAACAAATTCAGACCCCCCTGGTATTGATAACACAGAAACTACTGAATTACAATTAAATCACATTAATTGTGAACCAATAGACAGTGAAAGTGATATAGAAAACACACTTGTAGTCAACATGATAAAAGTTGAAAATGATTATGAAACTGTTACATACGAACAACCTTTTGATTCACATATTTGCAAAAAATCACTTGGAATTAATTTTAGATTATCAAACTAGACCTAGAAGTAATAACATACCAATACAAAAAATAGTAATTGAAGTAAAGACATCAAACGAACCTGAAACAGAACAAGAATATGTTCTAGTACAAATTACATTTACCAGAATATACCAAAATAACAACCAAAAGAAAAAATTTGGACAATCCCCTTTCTTTCAGAAAGTCCAAAAAGTAAGCAGATTTTCAACCACCAGAGCTTGAAATAGATTTTTTAATAGACTATGGAGTAGAATAAAATATCATAAATATTCCAACTTAGAATGAAATCAAAACCCTACATTCGAAACTTACACCTGTAAAAACAACCAGTAGACTAGCAACAGCACAAGGCTCAGCATTAACAAATTATGGAAATATTCAACTTTTCCTTGTTCCTACTAAAACAGTGGAACAAAATAAACTTCTCAATAAACCTTTTAAACAAATATTCCATATCACAGATATAAAAAACAATACTATTGGAATTCCATTCATCACAAAATACATACCAACTATTAATAGTTTAGATAGTAAAATTAATTTAAAGATAAATATACAAGGATGCAAAACATCGCATTAACATTTTTCGAAGAATGAACAGACAACCAACATTCTTTTCAAAAATTTACCCCATCTATAATAAAGAAAGAAAACATCCTAAACCACTCTCAGGTTTTGTTTACGAATTTCCAACTAAACAAGTTCACTAGTACGACAAAAATCAAAACAGACAACATCTCTATAAATCAGACTTTGAATTTAGACCAATTCACAAATTTTTTAGAGTAAAAAAAGTTTCATCCATAAAATACATGAAAACTGAAACTCCAATAATATCTCTCTACACGTGTAAAATAATTCACCAGACAAAATCACCCTACCTTTAGGACTCCTAGGATATTGTGAAACTAATGCAACAACTTCCCCCACAAAAAAATAGCATAAATAGTAAATAATATATTACAACTACTAGATATATGTCAATCAACAATCCTCGATGAATAACTATCAATAAATAATATAATAAGCAATGAAAAAAAAAACACAACTTATTTCACAAAAACACCTTATTTTAAACCAATATTCAAAATATCACACTATACAGAACAACAACAAAAATTCTTGACAAGGTTCAATTTTCAACACTCTCAATTAAGACAAAATGAATTTGAAAAATTAGCCGATTTACTCTTAAGATATCCAACAGTTTATGCAATATCTAAATTTAACTTTGGAAAAATAAGTTCACCACTACAATTACCCTTGAAACCTGACGCAAATTTCATAAAACAAAGAGCAAGTAAAGTACCAATTCACTTACATGACAAAGTTAATAGATTATTTGACATTCTAGAACAATACAAAATTATATCTCCAGTAAATACGGAATAACAACCAAAAGGAAACCTTTATTAACCTTCTTATTATCCTCGCCAAAGGAGAATCACTAAAAATGGTTTTAGACGCTACATACCTCAATTCACTAATTGATGAATCCAAATATAAATGGCCAATAGAACCAATCCAAGTAATTTTAACAAAAATAAACGGCAAATATTTCACAACCGCAGACATGAATAGTGTATACAAGCAAATGCCACTAGATGAACAATCACGACGATTAACACAATTTGTTATTGGAAATCAACAATACGAATTCAACAGATTGTTCTATGGCATATCCATAGGACCAGCAGTTTTCTCAGCCTTCATGAGTAAAATTTTTTGATCACTCATACTTAGTAAAAAAGCAATCACAAACTTAGACGATGTCTTTATGCAATCACAAACAAAAAATGAAATTTTCATAGTTCTAGAAAAATATCATCAATGTTTATCGAACGAAAACATGAAAGGAGCCCCAGATAAATCACATTTTTTTCTTAGCACGAGTAAAACTTCTTGGACACTCATAGAAAAAGACACAATAACCCCACTGAAATCACGAATTGACGCAATTCAAAAAATAATTGGAATGTTAAATTTCTTATGTAAATACGTATATAAAATGCAATTGTATTTAAGACCATTCTATAACATTCTTAGACAACAAAATAATTTTGAATGGACAACAGAACATCAAACACGATTTGAAGAAATAAAAAAACAGTGAACAAATTTCAAACACAATCCTAGATCCTAGTCAACCATTTTATGCAATGTGCGATGCTTCAAATTTTGGCATCGGAGCAGCTTTATCACAATCCCACAATGGAACAAATAAAATGAATCTTATATCAGCAAACTCTCGTCTTTTTACACAAACTGAATCACTCTTATGAGAGAATGCACAGCTATTATATATACTTTAACAGAATATGCATTTTTGATACTTGGATCCAAACATCCAACAGTTTTATTTACATCCACAAACCTATCATATTTCTTTTTACACAAAAATCAAATCCAAATAATAGAGTTTATAGATTTCAACTAATTTTAATGAATTTTCCAAACTTACACATAGTATGAACAGCAGGAAAAAACCTTGCACCACCTGACTCTTTTAGTAAAAATACACCACCTGAACTATTAACAAGAAAAACAACAGTTGAAATACCACAAAATATGAACTTCTATCTCGCTAAAGATGAAACTTCACCACCATTAGAATGTAAATATGCGGTAAAAACTGATATAGAACAATCACAAATTAAC
Organism: Symsagittifera roscoffensis; assembly: GCF_963678635.1. Lineage (NCBI taxonomy): Eukaryota > Metazoa > Xenacoelomorpha > Acoela > Convolutidae > Symsagittifera > Symsagittifera roscoffensis. The sequence goes on along the minus strand of NW_026971396.1, from coordinate 18,430 downwards.
CATCTACAACATTTTCTACTCTATTTAGATTGTCAAAACAACCATTATGAAAAAGATTTATTAGGCACATCTACATTCAAGCCGATACCAAATTCACATTGGATCAAAAATAAAACTCAACAAAAAAGAACTAAACAACAACCACATAAAAAGGACCCATTCCCTTTAATAGAAAAAGAACACTTAAAAGAACCAATAAATTTATTAGGAACGTTACCAAACGATTCAAAATACACAATAAATCAAGTTTTTAACCTACATGACCCATTTGACACCATACCCCTATCAAAAATTGAAATGGAAAACATTTTTCTACCAACAACAGAAAAAATCACACTAGAATTATTACAGAAATACCAGAACCTTGATCCCGTCATCAGACATCTCAAATTATGTCACAAATATTAAACTAAACCAAAAAAAAGCTGATACCGCAACCTTAGGAAACAAAACACTCCTTAGATACTTCAGAAATTTCAATAACACCACTATAAACGAAAACACAGACATTTTAGAATATCAAACACCTGATTTTACAGTACCATGTCTACCTTTAAGTATGATGTTGATAGCATTCATTACTTCACACACCTTAAATACAAAAGGACATTCCGGATCAGAAAAAAAACATATTCTAATTTTATACAAAATTTTTATTCACCCAATGCACCAATTTGGATCAAAGTATAATGCAACGATTGTATAATATGCCAATTAAAAAACCCTATCCAAATCAAAAACAAATCGCAGAAAAACAAGATTTTAAAGGACAAAGTCTTCATTTTAATCACAGAATACCATTTGACACGAAAGGACCAATTTCACCATCCTCAGAAGGAAACTCATATATAATGGTAATTGTTGATGTATTTACACATTATGCAGTACTTAACCCAGTACCCCATTGTAATGCTTATTGTGCATATACAACACTCTACGATGAAATAATCACATTATACCACTTATATAATTTTAGACACAGACCACGTACATCTCATGCACCTCGGACAAATGGATTAGTCGAAGGTATGAACCGTTCAATACAAGAATGCCTCAGATGTATCATTAATGGAAATGTTACCCAATATACTGAATGGTCAACAGATGTAAAATTATTTCCATTATCATATAATTCACATATCACAACAACACTAAGAATGTCACCATATGAAATGGTATTTAACCAAAATCCACGTGAACCAATAATGTTTACAGCAAACGCCCATAAAAACGCACAAGGTTATTGTCAACCAAACAAATATTCAATTTGTTATAATCAGCCACTACACACCCATGATGAAGATCACTTTCATCATCCACAAAAATAATTTTAGCTTCCGGTACACACACCGAATGGATTTTAAATAGAGATGAAACACACAATGAAATTCATCAAAAAATAACAAAAAAATTGCTACAAAGACAAAACATAAATACCCAAATTAATTCACGCTTCACAACAGCAACAGATTTAAAAATAGTAACATTTGTTTTAATTCCCAATTTTACAACACAAAAAGTAATCTCTAAAAAACTACAACCACTCCGAAAAGGACCATACCAAATAATTGAGAAACCCACTGATGTCACATACAAGGTATTGACAAAAATAAAAAGAATTTTTTCAACACCGAAACAACCTATTACCCTATTACCCAAAAGAATATGCACTCCGTGAAATAACACAATTATATTCTTTCACAGGTTTAAAAATTGTTCAAAACAATTCACAAACGGAATTGAATCACCACACTGATGAACAAATGAGTTCAAAAACAGATCAATAAAAAAAATTCGTTCACCAAACGTCTCCTAGACAAAAAACACAAATATCTCATGAAGAAAGAAAAAATAGAAAAATGACGAAAAAAATCCGACCACAAGATCAAAAAGAAAAATCTGAACATAGAGAATCATCACGGCTTAGAAGTTAGCCACGGAAAAACTATAGAACCTTCATTCCACACTCTAAAGTATTCAAGAAAGTTGAATTTAAAAAAAAAATTTCCTTTTCATTTTCCATCAACTTCTTTTAATTTTTTTGAACAATACACATTTTCAAAATAACATGCTGAAAAACAGTCGAATAGATCTAGTTCAAAATCAGCCAATAGAAATCATCCCGAATAACCACTTTATTTATAGCGATACGACTTTATTAGCCGATACATGTTCACCTCTAAGCATAACTATAACGATAACTTCAAGACCTTCAGGTCAAAAATAAGCAAACCGCTACAAATTGACAACTAAAACAAATATAATCTCAATATTACAACCCTCCCCTATCAAGTAGTACAAAGATCCACAATATTTTCAACAACTTAGCACTCAAAAACCCTCCAAGCAATTTAGCCTAAAGAACAAAAAACACATGATCTTTTAGCCTAAAGTACGAATATTTCTTGGACACCCCCAATTATTCCGTAAATAAAAACAAAACTAAGAAGATCAGCCCGACACCTCAAAATAACCCCTCAACAACCCTTGAAATCCAACCCACTTGTCACAAGCTCAAAAAATAATCCGACCGCACTCGAATTTAGCCCCAAAAAATTGAAAAAGATTCGACAAATCAAATCACTTCTTAAATGCTTCTTTCAACAACAGTCACTAAATTTAAAAAAATATTTTCAAACTTTTTTGCAAAACTTTCAAACCTTCTAATTTTTTTTTATAATATCTTTAACTGATATCATAGAAACCCTATTCATCCTTTTCATAATCTTTTGCAACCTTTTTCAAATTTTTTGTTCTCTCTTTGAAGTATATATACCCTTTTCACAACCCTTGATAACCTCCTCAGGTACGATAATCCAATAGCTATTTAAATGTTTCGTAATCTATTCAGTAGAACAGATGTTTTTCTACTATTTGTATTTTTCTCACATTTTTAATATCACTCATTCTGACAAAATGTAAATGTAAAAAAAAGGCAATCATCACATTCGCATTAGCTACTATTCTCTTGTTTCTTTTCATTGAAGAATATTGGAACAAACATAATTTTTCGTTATGAAAAATTCCTCTCAAAACAATTTTTCACAATTGCTAATCAACAACATCTACACCAGTCCCCACCAACAACATCCCAAGAAAATCCAACAACACCCACAAGTATCCAAAATCCCCAATCATGTACACGCATTTCTTTTCAAGAAAATCCATGTACTTTTGAAGAAAGACACGCACGATTATCTGAACCATTAGAACCAGTTGTCCACTAAGCACCTTTAGGTGAGCCGCAATACGAGTCAACACATAGGATATATCTACATCTACAACAAGATCTTAACAGAGTAAGACACATAAGTCAAAACCAGAACACACTCGAAATAAATAGACAAACTATACATCCAAGACGAAATAGAAATTTTCAAACTCCCAGAGTTCAATTTAACATACCTCAATCACCAACATCAAGTCCTTTGGACCTTTCTAGTAGCACACTACCAGATACACCTCCAACAGCTTCACAACGAAGCACTTCAAATATTCCATCCGAATACTTAGGTTCAACCCCCACATGAGAACAATTTAGAGAAAATCCTTTTAATAACCCAACAACCACAGAACGCCCTCCATATTGGGTGACTAACAAATACCCTCACAGCGAACCCATTTCAGTAAACAACCCAGTTGACGTTTCATTCGATACAACACTATCTACAATACGCGAAACACTTTCCCTTCCTTCAACACTTCTTTAGGTCAATTATCACCATCAACTTTTCCCCTAAATTTTCCTACCAATCTTGATTCACGATATCAAGAATAATCATCTCAAAATAGACCACTACGATTAGATTGGAATACATTCGTAGCACCCCCACCATTACTTGGTCAACATCAAGAAAAGAATAGATTACACAACTGGGCATTAAACAGATTACAGTATCGACACGATATTCACAAAGACATACAAGAACATAATATCCAAAAACTACAATAAAAGCAGTCTCAAACTAAAATTCGAACTTACAGTAAGGTTAAAAAACATTGTTCAACACCCATTTTTATTAGACCCTCCAAATATTACAGCTCAATCTTTACCTCCCCCATTTATAACAACAGAAATAATATATAAATACAACAGATATACAAAAAAGACAATCGGATACATAACCTTTTATAACCCATACTCAGGATTGTCATACACATGTATATTCTAAAGATATTCACATTTCAACACCTTCTTTTTCTCATTTTTTCCGAACCAAGTCAAAATCCCTCTCCTGGCACATAACCTCAAGATTTATTAGTAACACACCACGACTGTGAAAAAAAACGAACAAAAAAACACTACACAAATATGCTATAAATCAAGTCACACAATGTGAATCCGAACCACAAGCTATACAAACAACAAATGTAATAGCTACACTATACTCAAAAGCCCGAGCAACAACACAAACAGGATACAAATTTAGAGCAACATTTTCCGAAAAGAAAGTACAATGTTCACAAGTTTCAAACGGAAATAAAAATAGATTGGACCACGAATCTTTCTACCAAAGTAATATCGAAAAATTACTACATCTCAGCCCTCAAGACAGTAAATACGAACTAAAACGACTAAACTTAATACCAAACGAAGGCACAATTAGAAAACTTGTAAATTTTCATGTTTTCCCAGATGTAGCACATCAAGCAGAACTTGAAAAACACCAAAGTCACATAAGACTAGATACAAAATTCCCCTTCTATGGATCACTCGGAATATTAACAGATGATATTCATGATAAACATTGGATACCACACATAGGAATAAATAATTCCTCAAATTGCAAAGCAGACACAAAAAATAAAGGATACCAAGAGATAATGTTTTTTGATTGGAAACTACAACTCGAAAATGTACAACTTACACGCGACTTAAAAGACGATACAATTCTTTACCAAGGATATAAACTCCCTTGCAAAAATGACCAAGGATATTGCGATCCTACAACACGCACACAAGCAATCATTGTATGGTTTCCCGAAGACACTTGTACAACATTCCAATTAGCAAAAATACACGGTAGAATGATTAAATTTCACCAAAAAAGTTTTATCGAATCAATTCCATATGAAAATGTAAACCCTGACCAAATCAGAACTACAAACCATAAATTTAGAAACATCCACAATATAGAAAAAAATTTAATACGATTTCAAGTATACCCAGAAACAGAACTTGCATGTAAATACAACAAGCGAATTTACAAAACACAGTATTCAGAATTTCTTGTCGAATACGAAAATGGTTTCGACATGAATACAGGACATTTAATCGTAAGCACGATAGCCACATCTTGCTCATTTACTGACGAAAATCTCTACGTTTCAGTAAAATTTCAGAAGAACGCAGGACGAATCGGTGGAAAATTAAAACCACAAGACAAAGAAAGTACACGATTACAAGAACTGGCACTTATGAACAGCACACATTTTGGCGCAATTCACTATGATATACATTTAGATATGAAATTAAATTACACAATAAGCAGAATTTTTCAAGAAATGTCACTTTCAGAATTAGAAACAGTACATCAACTATGTGAATTTGAAAGAACACAAACTCTACAGTCACTAGCACTAGCAGTTCTAAACATACCTTATGATGGATATTTATCATCCGCAAATAGATCAAATTTCATTGATTATGAAGAAAACTTTATGGTATTACATTTGTATCTCCTTTATACGTTTTTGAAGATAAACGATGTTACAAAAGAATCCCAATATTTTACTAAAAGAAAGTATATTTTGTTGATACACTTTCAAGAAGAACATGTTTATGGGATACAGCAGTACCATGTGAATCAGAAAATAGCCACAATGTCGAACAATTAAATCCCGATGAAGATAAATACTATCTACTCACACCATATCCAACATTAATGCCACCACTAAAAAAGTTTTCACCCGAAAGCGTTAGAGCTATAGCCCGAAACCCAAATATCGATTTACAATCGATTGGCATCTATTCTAAATCCGACATACAACACCACATGCGTACACAACAATTTCAAGAACTTCTTACAAAAATGGACACTATACAACGACACTCAATAGATCAAAACTTACATAAACTTGCAGAAACAACGAATTTTCAGACATTTATGCACAAGATTACAGCGGATATTTTAAAGATATAAAAGATTATTTTTATCTAAACCGCGAAAAATATCAACCATAAGATATATCAGCAATCAATATTTTTAGTTTTGTAAATTTCAAAAACGAATTTTTAGCCTTTCTAGGATGGCCATATTACATCTTAGAAAGACTGACTCTATTATACGCAATGTTTAATTTTAATGGAATTATTTTTTCTTTATTAAAAGGAATTTATAACACATGCGCAATCCACACACAAGTAAAAAGACAAGCAATCGTAGCACGCATACTTTTTGCAGGATTTTTCGGAATACTTTCCACATCTATAAACAAAATACTTTTAGATGCACAAATAAATGAATACAAAACAAAATTATCAACTACACCAAACACATATGACGAATAACAGAATAACAAAACACATTACCTACAGCACCACAACTATCAAGTTTAAATCGTAACCATCCACTATCACTAGTACCACGAAACTTCAGAAACTTAGCACTAGTAAACATCGCAAATTCAAGACCAAATCATATACAAAGTCCAAAATGACAATACATAGGAACAACTAATCGAACAACCACATACCACAAATTTTCAATCTCAGAACAATCATTTTTTTAGCCCACGATGAGCCGACAAGTTGGATCCCTTCACCGTTCCATTTCCCATCCAGCCAACCTCCAAAAGCCAATTCCCATCATCCCACTTTTTGATTTCCCGCCACCTATATCACCCCATGTTAACAGATACCCGGCATGGATTTTGACACTAATTCAGACATCACCGTTTTTAACACAATTTCTCAATTTAGTAACTCAGACATCGAAACCCCAGACGAACTTGCAAAATCCGAACCCAGCTCATCAACATTTTCTCAACCCCCCTTTCGACCCATTCACTCCCAATCCACAAATGATTCCCCCTGTACCATTTCTCATGATTCCCAAGCAACCCCGACATAATCTCCCTTTACCAATGACCGTTCCAACAATAATTCCCCAGAAACCACGCAAATCTCACAAGAACTAAAAAATCTAATAACACTACAGCAACAAATACAACACCCTCACACCCTTAACCATTCACCAATTATCATCAAATATAACTTCATCAAATCCACCAACTCCTACACTCTCTTCAGATTATACCCCTTCTTTAGCTCAACCCTCAACATCAACCCATTCATCATCCACAACTAACTTTGCATATAGAACATTCAAAAGAAAATTTCCTAACCACCCATTTCCCTCCAAACCCAGAACAGCCCGCGATTATGTAAATCATACTGACCGCACTAATACTCCCGACTTTCTCCAAAATTCCCTACCCCTCTTCCCCCAATATACCATTGGCCATTCCAACCCTCACACTGAACAACCCCACTATGTCGATGAGCATGTACAAATCCACAAACTTCACTGGACATCATTTTTTTATTTCTCAAATCCACTTTGTGTACCACTAAATAACCACCTCACGAAGTAGAAAAAAGTAAACTTGACCTTTTAGACTGACCACAGCACTAACACCTAGACAATTTACGCATGTAGGATATAAAAAACTTTTAAAAATTTTCACTGCCCACCGAGCTTATGATTATTCTATTGAATACTATGATCACAACATCATCAGACCTAACCAAGATCAATTTCTCGACAAAGATAAGTTCGCTAACCCACAACTAACCGAAATGTTTTTCATCCAATTACCCTACATCTTTAAACTCATCATTTTACTTTCAAGCTTATGAATCATTTTACGATTAATTTGAAATTTTTTCACTAACCTTTCACTTCCTCACTCCAAAAGGACGAGATCGGCACTGTTCACACGACATCATGTTAAAAACTAAACTAACGCATACTTACACATATTAAAGATTCATTCAAAAACATTTTAATTTACACACCATCACCATCGTTTTCAGTTTATTAATTCAAAGTACACTTCACCTTTTTTTCTTAAATTTCATCTACTGTATTAAAAATACTAACTTCAAGAAGGCATCCTCAGAAATTACGTCCCAATCACCCAAATTTATATATTTTGTCCACTCAACAAGACCTTTAAAGTAGAAGAATCCCGACGCCTCATTGTCCCGCATGACTATATTCAACCTATAGAAATCCCAATATTAGAATTCATTCACAATTTTAAATTTAATCACAAGCTTTTGAACCTCACCCAGCACATCAATCACCAGTTTTCTATTGGCACTGAAGAACTAAACACCATAAAAGCACTTGAAGTGCTTTGGCCACTACTCGAAACTAAAAAGATCATTCGCATATTAGCAAAATTACTAACCACATCAGATTCAATACACGATATCTTCCCCCATGGCCTCTTCCCCGATAATTAGTTAAGCATGAATAAATTAACACTAATAAACTCAAAACAAACTAACCATTTCTTATTAAATGTTTTTTCATTAGTCTTTAGATCACCATCATCTACAAACAGAAAAAAGAAATAAAAAATTGCAAACTATTTTGTTCATTATAAACGTTTAAAATTGCAAACTCTTTTATAAATCATAAACTTTCATTAACTAACCGCAATAATCGACGCAGGAAAATTTCTTCTCCATAACAGTAAATTCATCTGTAGATTCTTTTCCCCAATGTAGTAAATCTAAAGAAACTGAAAAAAATTTAATAATTTTAATCCCTACAAAGCAGTAAATTTAAAATTTCCAGCAGTAAATTTATACAAATGTCAGCAGTACTAACCTTTTCAAGAATCAATTGCACACAAATTCTATCCACACTCGCACAGCTCGCCCATGACAATTTGTTTAAAATAAGATTTCAAGTTTTAACTTTCACTAATAACAACTCAAACTACTAATAACAAATTTCAAACTTTCTTTTAACCCGGTTGAAAAGGAAATATATATTAATCCCAACTAACCAACACAGCTTACTAAACACCATAAACCACAAAGTAACAGCATGACGAAGACAAGAAAACTCACAGTACCCAAACTCGATTAAATCAGCTTAAAGAACCGATAATTTATTCTTTTGAAGACTATTGATAAGTTTAAAAAAGAAAGCATAAAACACCAAAAAAGTCGAAAGTCAAACCAAACCAAACAATTTGATTTTTGAGAAAAGGACAAAACTAAAACAACAAAAGGAAAAAACCAGAAGTAAACACGACACAAAAGGTTAACACAAAACAGGACCCCATAAAAAACCAGCATGAAATCATACCCTCACTCCTGGCCTAACCCTCCAGAAGAGGACGACATCCTGAGCATGCTTAATAGCCGGCCTAACCTACTGTGCTAGAACCCACGCTTTGTGACACACTCCTTATTTTTGATAAGAGGTACTCAAGTGCGACTAACTCTTTTAAAATAACTGAACTAAAAACTAAAGCTTTTACGATAAAAACTAATAAAAATCCATAAGCTAAAAGAAGGACTGACTAAACATTTCTTATGTAAATTATATAATGCAGTAAAATAGATCATACACAATCACGAAGACGAGCATCAAGCAGCTAAGACGACCTCATCACAAACAACCCACATTGGCTGAACACAACCGATATGCCGCTCACAACCACAACTCGATTTGAAGTACGACTTGACTCCGAAGCAAAGGACTTCATTGAAACAGACCAATGACCACCTCGACCTTCAAGTTTACGTACAGATCCGAGTTACAGGGCATTCCCTCCAAACTCGAGCTTCACGCGATTCCCAATTCAGATCGAAACACAGTTCTCCACACCGATCAAGAACCGACAATCATAACAAACCATTTTGAAATCAGATTGATTTTGTTGACAGTCTCAGTCATCGTTGAATGACAAAATGAAATCTACAGTTCCAGTTTCCTGGAGATTTCTCCTCCAAGAACGGAGTAGAAATGATGTTCGCGAAATACAAACTATCAATCATCCATCCTCCATTACAGAAAGAAGTCAAAGAAACAAAAACTCTGTAAACCCCGGATGGGTGGAACCTGATCCAAACTATATATTATTTTCGGTTAAAAATTAGATTATTTATCCCTATAAAATATTAAAGACTAACAAATCATACTCCATCTTTTTAACAACCCATTTATTTGTAAGTGCTGAAATTACTTGTAATTTCAGCACCAAAGCATTCTGAATTTAACTTACAACTTAGTTGCTTTTTCCAAGAGACAGACTCGTAACAAACCAGTATACTCTAGATCTATTGAGACTAAGAGATATAAGAGTAAGATTAAGACCGGTATTAGACTAAGAAATTGCACGAATCTATCCGGCCGAAAATAAGATAGCGTGACGAGCAGACGGTATACCCTATCTGAAATTATTCTATGAGTTAGAGATCATCCCAACTCAGTCTGGTCACAGTCACCGCAATTTAATTTCGGTGAATGTTTTAAAAAAAGCTTTATGTTATAGTAAAATCCCTTTTGATTATGCCCATTATATTTGGACACAATTTGTATAATTGGTCCGGCTTTCACAACCACAAAAATTGAGCCAATTTTAGTACCTCCTCTTCTTAATGATTTTTCTGAAAAAAGCGGGACCTCCGGTTTAGGAAAGACCTATTAGGCTCCACAAGTGATACAATACTACTCGCATTACAAGTTTAACAGGAGCAGAACTGAAATAGAAAACAGTTTGACTGCTTCGGTGATAAGCCAACACGTCGAAAGGCCAGGCCAGCAAACCGAAAAAATATTTATCATTCCAAGAAACCGAAAATAAAATTAATCTAGTCAATATTGTTATGCAGATGTTACGTAATTCTGATGCAATTTACGAATTTCTGATGCAATGTCGGCTTCAATATATGGCGGTTTGTTGATTGACGGCCGACTGCATCAAAAATCAAGCGACATTTGAAAGACTCTGTTTAGCCAATAGGAATGCTTAGCAGTTTTGATTGGTTTAAATTTTTCAGATTGAGAATATTCCCCCCTTCGACTGCTATTTTTGTTGGATACAGCAGTACCATGTGGATCAGAAAATAGCCACAATGTCGTACAATTAAATCCCGATGAAGATAAGTACTACCTACTCACACCATATCCAACATTAATGCCACCACTAAAAAAGTTTTCACCCGAAAGCATTAGAGCTATAGACCGAAACCCAAATATCGATTTACAATCAATTGGCATCTATACTAAACCCTACATACAACACCACATTCGTACACAATAGTTTCAAGAACTACTTACAAAAATGGACACTATACAACGACACTCAATAGATCAAAACTTACGTAAGCTTGCAGAAACAACAAATTTTCAGACATTTACTCACAAAATTACAGCGGATACTTTAAAAATATAAAAGATTATATTTATCTAAACGGTGAAAAAAATCGGAGCCGAAAAGTTGGATCCCTTCACCGTTCCATTTCCCATCCAGCCAACCTCCAAAACCCAATTCCCATCATCCCACTTTTTGCTTTCCCGCCACCTGAATCACCCCATGTTAACAGATACCCGGCATGGATTCTGACTCTAATTCAGACATCACCGTTTTTAACACAATTTCCCAATTTAGTAACTCAGACATCGAAATCCCAGACGAACTTGCAAAATCCGAACCCAGCTCATCAACATTTTCTCAACCCCCTTTCGACCCATTGACTCCCAATCCACAAATGATTCCCCCTGTACCATTTCTCATGATTCCCAAGCAACCCCGACATACTCTCCCTTTACCAATGACCGTTCCAACAATAATTCCCCAGAAACCACGCAAATCTCACAAGAACTAAAAAATCTAATAACACTACAGCAAGAAATACAACACCCTCACACCCTTAACCATTCACCAATTATCATCAAATATAACTTCATTAAATCCACCAACTCCTACACTCTCTTCAGATTATACCCCTTCTTTAGCTCAACCCTCAACATCAACCCATTCATCATCCACAACTAACTTTGCATATAGAACATTCAAAAGAAAATTTCCTAACCACCCATTTCCCTCCAAACCCAGAACAGCCCGCGATTATGTAAATCATACTGACCACACTAATACTCCCGACTTTCTCCAAAATTCCCTGCCCCTCTTCCCCCAATATACCATTGGCCGTTCCAACCCTCACACTGAACAACCCCACTATGTCGATGAGCATGTACAAATCCCCACACTTCACTGGACATCATTTTTTTATTTCTCAAATCCACTTTGTGTACCACTAAATAACCACCTCACGAAGTAGAAAAAAGTAAATTTGACCTTTTAGACTAACCACAGCACTAACACCTAGACAATTTACGCATGTAGGATATAAAAAACTTTTAAAAATTTTCACTGCACACCGAGCTTATGATTATTCTATTGAATACTAAGATCACAACATCATCAGACCTAACCAAGATCAATTTCTCGACGAAGATAAGTTCGCTAACCCACAACTAACCGAAATTTTTTTCATCCAATTACCTTACATCTTTACACTAAGCTCACTAGATAAGAAACACGACCACATCATTTCCAAAGCAATAATCGACATACAAGCTTATGAATCATTTTACGATTAATTTGAAATTTTTTCACTAACTTTTCACTTCCTCACTCCAAAAGAACGAGATCTGCACTGTTCACACGACATCATGTTAAGAACTAAGCAAACGCATACTTACACATATTATAGATTAATTCAAAATCATTTTATTTTACACACACCATCACGACAACCACACCATCGTTTTCAGTTTATTAATTCAAAGTACACTTCGCCATTTTTCTTAATTTCCACTGACTGTATTAAAATTACTAACTTCCAAGGCATTCTCAGAAATTACGACTGATCACCCAAATATATATGATTTGTCCACTCACCAAGACCTTTAAAGTAGAAGAATCCCGACCCCTCATTGTCCCGCATGAATATATTCAACCGATAGAAATCCCAATATTAGAATTCGTTCACATATAGAATATAATCACAAGCTTTTTAACCTCATCCAGCACACAAATCACGAGTTTTCCATTGGCACTGAAGAACTAAACACCATAAAAGCACTTGAATTGCATTGGCCACTGCTCGAAACTAAAAACATCATTCGCATTTTAACAAAAATACTAACCACATAAGATTCAATACACAATATCTTCCCTCATGGCTTCTTCCCCAATAATAAGGTAATTATGAATTAAATAAATTAACACCAATAAACTCAAAACAAACTAACCATTTCTTATGAAATGTTTTTTCATTAGTCTTTAGATCACCATCATCTACAAACAGAAAACAGAAAAAAAAATTGCAAACTCTTTTGTACATTATAAACTTTTCAAATTGCAAACTCTTTTATAAATCATAAGCTTTCTTTACTAACCGCAATAAAAGACGCAGTAAAACTTCTTCTCCATAGCAGTAAGTTCATCTGTAGATTCTTTACCCCAATGTAGTAAATCTAAATACACTGAAAATAATTTAATAATTTCAATCCCCACAATGCAGTAAATTTTAAATTTTCAGCAGTAAATTTATACAAATGTCAGCTGTAGTAACCTTTTCAAGAATCAATCGCACACAAATTCTATCCACACTCGCACAGCTCGCCCACGACGAATTGTTTAAAATAGTGATTTCAAGTTTTAACTTTCACTAATAACAACTCAAACTAATAACAACTTTCTTTTAACCCGGTTGAAAAGGAATTATATAATAATCCCAACTAACCAACGCAGCTTACTAAACACCATAAACCACAAACTAACAGCAAGACTAAGACAAGAAAACCCACAGTACCAAACTGGATTAAACCAGCTTAAAAAACCGATAATTTATTCTTTTGAAGACTATTGATAAGTTTCAAAAAGAAAGCATAAAACACCAAAAAGTCGAAAGTCAAACCAAACCAAACAATTTGATTTTTGAGAAAAGGGCACAACTAAAACAACAGAAGGAAAAAACGAGAAGCAAACACGACACAAAAGGTTAACACAAAACAGGACCCCATAAAAAACCAGCATGAAATCATACCCTCACTCCTGGCCTAACCCACCAGAAGCGGACGACATCCTGAGCATGCTTAATAGCCGGCCTAACCTACTGTGCTAGAACTCACGCTTTGTGACACACTCCTTATTATTTATGATAAAATAACTGAATTAAAAACAAAAGCTTTTGCCATAAAAACTAATAAAAAATCTTAACCTAAAAGAAGGACTAACTAAACATTTTTTTATGTAAATTATATAATGCAGTAATATAGATCATACACAATCACGAAGACGAGCATCAAGCAGCTAAGACAACCTCATCACACACAACCCACAGAATGGCTGAACACAACCGATATGCCGCTCACAACCACAACTCAAAGGATTTGAAGTACGAATTGACTCCGAAGCAAAGGACTTCATTGAAACAGACCAATAACCACCTCGATGTTCAAGTATACGTACAGATCCGAGTTACAGGGCATTCCCTCCAAACTCGAGCTTCACGCCATTCCAAATTCAGATCGAAACACAGTTCTCCACACCGATCAAGAACCGACAATCATAACAAACCATTTTGAAATCAGATTGATTTTGTTGACAGTCTCAGTCATCGTTGAATGACAAAATGAAATCTACGATTCCAGTTTCCTGGAGATTTCTCCTCCAAGAACGGAATAGAAATGATGCTCGCGAAATACAAACAATCAATCATCCATCCTCCATTACAGAAAGAAGTCAAAGAAACAAAAACTCTGTAAGCCCCGGATGGGTGGAACCTGATCCAAACTATATATTATTTTTGGTTAAAAATTAGATAATTTATCCCTATAAAATATTAAAGACTAACAAATCATACTCCATCTTTTTAACAACCCATTTATTTGTAAGTGCTGAAGTTACTTGTAATTTCAGCACCAAAGCATTCTGAATTTAACTTACAACTTAGTTGCTTTTTCCAAGAGACCGACTCGTAACAAACCAGTATACTCTAGATCTTTTGAGACTAAGAGATATAAGAGTAAGATTAAGACCGGTATTAGACTAAGAAGTTGCACGAATCTATCCGGCCGAAAATAAGATAGCGTGACGAGCAGACGGTATACCCTATCTGAAATTATTCTATGAGTTAGAGATCATCCCAACTCAGTCTGGTCACAGCCACCGCAATTCAATATCGGTGAAAGTTTAAGAAAAGCTTTATGTTTAAGTAATATCCCTTTTGATTATGCCCATTCCAATCGGACACAATTTGTATAATTGGTCCGGCATTCGCAGGCACAAAATTTGAGCCACTTTTAGTACGATCCATATCAAAGAAATTGCTCAGAATATTTCACATCTCGCAAAACGAAATTCTACGTCAGTATCCTCAGATTGGGTTCTCTCGCGTACCAGCCGGTGCTTCGATGCTTTGATTATTTTCCTACAGGAAGCTCATTTCACTTTCAAAAATTTAGCACCTCCTCTTCTTAATGATTTTTCTGAAAAAAACGGGACCTCCGGTTTAGGAAAGACCTATTAGGCTCCACAAGTGATACAATACTACTCGCATTACAAGTTTAACAGAAGCAGAACTGAGATAGAAAACAGTTTGACTGCTTCGGTGATAGGCCAACACGCCAAAGGGCCAGGCCAACAAACCAAAAAGATTATTACCATTCCAAGAAACTGAAAATAAAATTAATCTATTCAATGTTGTTATGCAGATGTTACGTAATTCTGATGCAATTTACGAATTTCTGATGCAATTTCGGCTTCAATATATGGCGGTTTGTTGATTGACGGCCGACTGCATCAAAAGTGAAGCGACATTTGAAAGACTCTGTTTAGCCAATAGGAACGCTTAGCGATTTTGATTGGTTTAAGTTTTTTAGATTGAGAACCTTCCCCCCTTCGACTGTCGTTTTGTAGCTTGTCAGTTTGTTGAAGCTCGTTCGCGCAAGTTTCAATTGTCTTTTTGAATTTTTTTACCTACCCAAAGGTTCCACATTTTTCTTTTGGTAGCCGTCTTTGTTTTTGTATTTTTGTGACTTCTCGTTTCCTTTCTTTGATGCCGCCACTGACGGACTGGAGTTTTTCCTGTTTCCTTTCGCTGAGCCCGGCTTCAAATCTGTAAAAAACCAAAAACGGGTGCTTTCTATATGCATTAGGTTTCCATATCTCCTTTATCACTACAGTGGTGAAAAGGAAATAAAAATATTGTCAAATTTTGAACTACCAGCTTCCAGTTTCAAGCGTTAAAAATCGAATATTTTACGATTTCTGTACCAGTCTTACCAAAATTGAGAAACAATCAATGTTAATCAATTAATAATCGATTATAATGAGTTAAGACCTTTTTGGTAATACTCATAGAGTAATTTCAGATAAGGTACACCGTCTGCTCGTAACGCTATTTTATTTTCGGCCGGATAGATTAGTTCAACTTCTTAGTCTACTACCAATATTAATCTTACTCTTATATCTCCTAGTCTCAAAAGATCTAGTGTATACTGGTTTATACGATTCGGTCTCTTTGGAGAAGGCAACTATAGTCTAAGGTTAATTCAAATCGCTCTGGTGCTGAAACTACACGTAGTTTCATCACTTACAAATAAGTGGGTTGTTTAGTTTATAGAGTATGATTGGTTAGTGTTCAATATTTTATAGAGATAAAATATTATAATAATATCCAATAATAATTTCCAGTTTAGATCTGGTTCGAATAATCTCTCTTTATAAAAAAAAGTCATAATTAATTATAATCCTTTATAATCGATTATAATCAATTATTTATTCGGCTATTTTTCGATACAATTATAATCGGTTATAATTGATTATAATACATTTTTTTTACTCCAAATTCTAGTTCATTAGTTTTGCACAAAAAATCCATTATAATCGGTTATGATTGATTATAATCCATTTTTTATATCCATTTTGTCTTCGAAGTTGCATCTAAATTGCTAATACTTAATGCTTTTTGTAGATCTTGGTTCCTATGAAAAGTGAGAAAAATATTTTTAAGGTTTTCCAATTAATTCAAATTTACAAGTTTTTTTCTTTTCCTCATTAGAGTTGTTTTTTGATGCTTTTTTAAAGCTTTTTCAAGCACCAAAACTTCAGCAAATTGATTTAGCTTTTAGCTTCATGATTGATTCGAAATAAATTTTTTTTCATCTACCGTGGGAACCTTTCCACTCATATAAAAGGATCTCTATCAAACTTTTGTTTTGTGGTAAAACCGTGTATTCAGATGAACCAAAGTGTTCTCTCTTTTAAGGATTTTTGACACAAAAATAATAACCCATAGGATATAACTCGAATATAAATTTGAGTTGACAAAATTTTGGCAAAAAGGAAGTTAGAATCGATTATAATTGATTTTAAGGGTTTTTTGTGAGAACTATAATGAAATATAATCGATTATAAGAGATTATAATCTCTTGGAAAATATCACGATTATAATCATTTATGATTCCTTTAAACACCTTATTTTAACAATTCTAATCAATTATCATTGTCAAAAAATCATAATAATCCGTTATAATCGATTACTTTCGCCTTAACGTGGATGCAGGTAAGTTTTCAAGGGGGTATGTGAAGTACTATCAGTCTTGTAATGCTGCCTTGCAGCGCTGATACACAGCTTCCAATGTTGAAAGTCTTATGATTCTGCTCTACTTAGTACTCCTCCAAAAGCGATATGATTTTTGGACACCATTATTTATTTGGTTAGCTGAAACTTACTTTAAAGATCATACGATTTATAAATTCAACTTTTATTTGGTTTTAATCCTAACTTCAACAACCAGATTAGCTCAGTTTGTATCATCTAATAACATCTCATTGTCAACAAGCGTTTCCTTAGTTGTCCAACTAGGACCTTCTATAGAAACTCTTTACAGTTGGTTTGTCCGACAATGAGACGGCGCCATCCAATAAATCGTAAAGGCGCCATCTTCTTTTTTTCAAGGCGTCCTCGGTTCGTAGTATGTGAGTTTTATTTAGTGCTCAGAACAAACTAGGCAACTCGAGTTCTTGAACAAATTTAGATTATTGTTTTATATACGGGATTGAGGGGATTTGTTTGGATGAATTATAATCTACCGTATTGTTGTGTATCACCTGTTTTGTAGCTTCTGCGTTTGCTGCCGCCAACGGCGGCGCCACCTCCCTCGATTGTGTTGTTTTCAGCCAACTTCCCATCCGCTTCGCTAGTGTCTGCTGCATTTATCGTGCTGTCCACCTGGTTGTTGCTCCCCACAGCCGCCGACTTCTTCCGTCGCTTCTTTTTTACTTTCTGCGGCGTCGGCCGCTGCTGCATACATGAGCTGTCGTTGAAACTTGTGCCACTATCTGACATCCCTGTTTCATTAACTAGTGTAAGTTGTAAGGGAAC